>NC_089683.1:103485307-103785307 GCF_031753505.1 Anomalospiza imberbis
ATGTGCCTTTCACCAAATTCAAATGCAAATCCAGCCTGTGGCCCTTCTCTGGCTAACCCTGCTATGCATGCACGTTTCAATTACCTCAAATTTGTAATTCACCCAGAAGTAGCAGAGAGTAAATCAAAATAAAGGTGATCAACTTCAAGAGCAATGATTTCTCATTTAGATGGAAATGAAAGAGAACTCCTCCCCTTTATGCTAATTTAGCAAGGACAACTCCCCTCTCTCCCTCCCCCCAATATTTTCCTATTACTCTGTTCCCAAATTATACCAATCAGCATGTAAGCCATTATCTTTTAATGCCTCCATTACTGCAAGCTCTCTCTGGGTCTCAAAAAAATCTTCCTTAATGGGAGAAATCAGATTGAAGAGGCTCCATTTTAAGCAGATTATGTGAGCAAAATTCTTGTTATAAAGAGTACCAAAAGTCAAAATCTAAAATATTAAAAGGTGTTCAAAAACTTTTGTCCGGAAAAAAAAAAAAAAAAAAAAAAAAAAAAAAGGCAGATTTATAGTTCCTACACTGGATCTTAAACTTGCAGCAGGAAATAAAGATAGCATATATCCAAGCAAAAGATATGTGAAGCTTGTAATTTAAATTAATTATATATTCTTTACATTTTCCATTTCCCCTTTAAAGCCGGACAGGTGGGAATGCTTTTGCTCTTAAGTTACAGAGTCAGGTTCAAGCTCTGTAAATCCATTCCAGTCAAACATTAGGCTTTCAGTGCACTCCCCCAGCCAGCTTTGTCCTCAAACATTCCTTCACGACCTTACCCTGCTTAAAATCAGCCCGGCCCCATCCCCCAGGTCAGCCTGGCTGCCTGCCCATCCACACATTTCTGTCTGCCTTTTGAGTGTTTTCAGAAGCCCATTAAATTGTGCCTTGGCAGGCCAGACGCATTCAGCTCGCCCTAAGACCCAGAGAGGGAAGGTTATCGAATTCCCCCATCTCTGCCAGACACACAGCGCTGGAAGTTCTCGGCCCGGCGAGGAAGCCCTGCAGTCGGACAGAGTGAGATGTTAGAACTTGTAAACATGTCATCCAATACTGTAACAGGCCCGTGGGGCACAGGCACACAAGTGCGAGGGCGCAGGGACTGAGACCTGGCCCTCCGTGGAGCTGCCTTAATGCACCTTCTGGGTTTGTCTTTTGTTTAAACAGCACAATTGGAATTAGCTCCAAAAAGAGGCTGATGCCACTTTCTTAAACGAACCAGCCTTGACAATGTTCTGTGACCTTTGGTGGATCTTCTTTGGCTGGGAGAGGAAAACAGGGCGTGACACTCTTGCACCTTCTACTGGATAACAACAGAAAAGGGAGAGGAGTAGCTCAGCTGTACTGCAGCTGGAAGATTTAGAAAATGCTTATTGCAAACTTCTGCGTGTTTCCAACCTTAAGAAAGGATGTTTACCTAAGCACCTTCCCCAATGCCTCCTTCTTGGCAACCCTGGAAAGTGGCAACTGCTTGCGAGCAGCTCCGTGCTCGCCATTGACAAGTGGTACGGGACTGGCGGTGGCACCGCGTCACTCCGGGCACGCCGAGCAGAAAGAGCGTCCGAGCGGAGTTCGCTCACTGAAAAACAGTCTGAGGGAATGGGGATTGCAACACCACTAGGAGCACGGCAATCAAGAACAAAAATTAGGTTTAAAATACACACACACAAATCAGAACTACTCCGGACACCAGATAATGCAAACTAACCTTGCCAGAAATGAGCTGCAAAATACCTTCATTTTCTCATACAGTGAAACCCTGATAAAATCACAACTGTTAAGGTCATACAGTATATCAGGTGGAATCACAGTCTTTAGAACTCCATTATTAATGCACACAACCTCACAATCAAAGAGGATAAGAGCACAGTTCCCAGATGCCAATGATTTGATCCTATCTTATTTGGCTGTTTACATTTAAATAATGTGGCCGTATAAATTTAAATAATAAGAACCACCAACAGATGGATTGCTGGGGAAAAAATGTGCCTTCCATGAGACCCTGAACATATACTACACGGTGCTTTACAATTTATTTGAGAGGAGCTCATATCAAAAAAAAAAAAAAAAAAAAAAAAAAAAAAAAAAAAAAAAAAGACTCATTTCTTCTGCCATTATGGAAATAAAAGGACTGGTGCTTTAGTTCGTTGCTAGCACTGCCAAAGAAACATGCAGTTCTCTAACCTCCAGTACAATGTACCCATAAGGTACCAAGCATCAAAGCATATTAAAAGATATTAACTGCATATTTGCTTATGAACAAGATAAAAAGCTGTAGGGCCTCCAGGTTCTCAAGCTGTGAGTGGAACAGCTTTGCAATTTGCCTGCAAAACTGCATTTTGATCTTAATGAATATAAAATGGCTGCCATTAAAAGTAAAACAGATTATTTCAGGTCTTTTAGGGCCCATAGCTCTTTGACGGTCTTGGAGGGGCACTATGATCTTTCATTAAAATCTCACAGCAGGACTCCCTCACCAGCAAATCAAGCCTTGCAGTTGAGGAGATTGGCTACATTTAAAAGTAATTTTCAGAAATCTACACAGATTTTCAATTTGGTAATGAAAGCCATAAGAGAATGCAGGCAGCATTTTGTTGAATATTGTTCCTAATCCAGTGCTCACATTCGTTAGAAATTAAACTGCCCCGTAACTACCAGGCTGATGGCAGCCTGCCATTCCCGCTCCGCTGTAAACTCCGCTTGTTAATGAGGAGCATGTGCTAATTGTTGTCAGCATCCCTGCCATCCATCCCATCCCTAACAACATATTTTACCTGCTGAAAGATGTTACCTCTTGCACTGTCAGCATCCCGTTTGAGAGAACAAATCTCAGAACGGGAGGAAAAAAGGTTCGGCGTCTTTTCGCATGGCATGGAACTAAAAGGATGTGTTTTCATAGCGATATTCAGACCTTCCTGGCACTTCATCCTGCAGTTGCTACTCCTACATTAACACATCAAGGTAAGACAAAGAAAGATGTCGCACGCTTTAATGGCAAAGGGAATAACAGAGGCAATTTCTCTGTGTTGTGACGCCAAGCAAGGGATGCAGTTCCCAGTAAAGGGAAGTTGAAAGGTTTGAAAAGTTAGTGATCATATCTCTCATTATTACAAAAAATGTAAGGGCGGGGGGGGATTAGAACAAAACCTGAGCTGGAGCTGCGAGGAAGCTGGATTTGGACACAAAGATTGACTCCAAGTTAGTCAGAGCTGATGACTGTGCTGCCCTCAGGTGGAAGGTCCTGTCGGGAGGGGGAGGCCTCCTCTTGCAATGTAAATCCAGAAGAAATAAAAATAATAATCATAAAAAAGAATAAAATTCAGCCTTAGTAGCTGCAACAAACCAAGACACTCAGAAGTGTGAGCAAGAAGAGTTACACATGAATTCTCAAATAAACCAAACGTGAACTGAATTATGGCAGAAGAGAACAATTATCATCTCCTGAATTGTAAATTGGGTTTGTTTCCAGTCCATATTTGAAATGTGAGGTTGATGCTTGGCTTTTCATTTTATTTTCTTAGCTGGGGGGATTCTGACAGGAAATACTGCCTTGAAATAAGTCGCAGCTGATTGAAGAGCTCCACCACACACCCGTGTGACTGACACTCCTGCTCTGAAGCACATTGGGTATCACTGCATCAGGCAGATCTTGTTGTTCCAGTGCCATGAACCACAATACCAATACTGCTGCACATTTAAAATTATTCAGATCAGTTCTGTACATGTACACAGGGCCTTCTAAAGCAAACAAACTTCTTCCAGCATGCAGGAGCAATCTGGAAGGAGTGATGTTACAGGAGGTTCTGGTTGGCAGCAGACAGCCTGGGGAACTTGCTTTGTGTGCTCATTCATGAGGGGCTTAAGGGGTGCACAAAGCACCCACAGCATCTCTGAGGTAACATGAGCCTTCTTTCCTCCAGGTTAGCCTGATCAGGGTCGCAGCATCCCTCCGATTCCTCCACATGGAGTCCAAAGCACATCAGCACCTTTGGTTTCAGGACACACATGAATGATGGACCACCACTTGAAATGACTGGAAAGACTAAATATGACTCCTATCTGCTGGAATTGGAAACATTCTTTTGCCAGTTTCTTGCTTTCTTTCAAAATTTTTTTGTTCCAAGTTAGATAGAACACCTTTATGTGTAATATTAGAGACTTCTCACCAGATTTAGGTTTTACCATGTTTTGAGCACAGCTAAATTTTTCCCAAAGCAAAAGACAGCAACATGGATATGCTGCAGGTTTGATCTCCTGTTTTTTCACTTAGCTGAATTCTGTGTTTCCTAATTCCTCCTGCCACACACCAGAACACCCCCTGTGACAGCAGAATCCTCCTGACATCTGATGTTTCCTCACTGTAAATACCATGGGCTGAGAGATGGGACATCAACTCCACCTAATCCATATCAGCTCATGGAGCAACAAATCAACCACTTTTCCTTTCTGCAGCTGCTCAGGATCCATAGCCATCCCAGTGATCTCCAAAGGGTATTTATAAGGTTACACTGCAGCAGGTGGCTTCCCATTAAATAGTTTTAAACTATTCCTGAGCTGGTTCCAGAAGTACAACCCAGAGCAGGATAAACACTGATGGACCAATGTCTTTGGGAACTTTACCCAGCGGGGTCTGGCACTGCCCATTATCAGTCTTAAAAACAGTGTTTCAACAAAGGAAGAGTCACATAAATAAAGTTTTATAAGTTTACCTTTTAAATAAATGCCTAAAAAAAAAGCAGTACCCTCTAAAAATTAGCCTTTTTTTTCTCCTTACAATGCTACTTTTTTGAAAGGAAAGGGAACTCTATCTTAGCAATTTTTGTTTTCTTTCATAGAAAACATATTCTAATTACTATTTGTCACAGTCAGCGATTCATTTTGGGAGACCTAGAAGTGACTCCTTCTGCCATTTTTACATAAAGGCAAATAAAAAAGAAGAGATTTTTTTGAACATCTGTGTCACATTCTAAAATAATTTAGCATAGGAAATATATAAAATAATATTATCTTACCATAATTAAGCAAATACATTAATTAACTTAACATTCTACTGTATCTTCTTAAGCACAAAAGCTGTTAGTTTAAAAACAGACTACATTTTAGAAATAACTGAGTTGTTTGGGGCTTTCCCACCCTCTATCTGTTCTCTAATCCCTCTTGCAGGAGCTTTCCATTCACACATTTTGCATCCAGATGTTCCTGCTGGTGGTGGCACTGGTGAACTAGCCCAGGACTTTGAATGCCGTTTCACATTCCTGAGGAAACAGGCCCTCCTGAAGAATTAGCTGTCCTAAGCAGAGTAACTGGCAAACACGGAGGGGGAGAAAACAGGAGCAGGGGCAGAGGGAATGAGGAGTGGAAAGTCACATAAACTTCTAAATAAGAGTCCCACATGGGGAGAATTTGAACAACACAGGAGGAGACCAGAACTAATGAAGCTGGGGTGCAGCAGTGCCTAATCAAACTCAGATTTTATAAACACCACATTCCCATTCCCTCCTCCACACCCTTCACAGCGATCATGATTGAGGTTTTCTCAACAACTCCATCCAGAAGGAAAACAGCACAAATTAAAAAATGAGCCAAGCGTCACACACAGGATGGAAACTTGATCCCAGTGAAGAGCGTGGCCAAAAACTGACTTCAACAGGGACAGAATTTTTTACCTTAGCATTTGACAAAAGAGATATGAGGAAAATATAATATCAAATATCATCGAGGCAGAAAATGTCTTGGAGCTGAGAAAGACTGCAAAATAAGCAATTGGTTATCTCACCAGAAATGGCCCAAATCTGTCCTATATTTTTACTCTATCACTAAAAAGAAGTTCCGAGTTCACTGTCTTGCTTTATAATGGTGGATATTAAACACAGAATCTGAAGATCTGTAGTTAAATCTGTTAGACCAACAAAACACACAAAATACTTTTTCTGTTTAATCTCGAGGGGACCTCAAAACCAGTCAGGTTCTCAGATTCCAGACCAAGACCAAGGTCCACAGCCTACAGCAGGGCTTAAACTCACTCCCATTTCAAAACTGCTTTTTCTTCCTGCAGACAGCTTCTCTTTTTTCTCATCCTTATCTATTATTCACAAAAAGAATTATTTCTATAGAAGCTAATGCTTCTTTTCCCCAACTTTTTCTGATCAAGGTGACTTATAAACAGCTGCAATAAAAATGCTTTGGTTTTTTTTTTTCCCTTCCATACCAGAGCATCCTCAATAATGTTTCAGAGAGAGAGCAGAGAGGCTAAAAGATCTGTGACATTCATAGATTTCACCCCTGAAGCCACAAAACCCACACTAGCAATTTCTTCATTTGACCAAAATGAATGGTCACCACAAAAACAAATGTAAGTTTGGTATCACTGATTTGGCTGAGACAGCTTAGGGGCTTGAACTTAATAGACTTCCTCTGACAGATTAGGATCTTCTGGTACATCTGCATCATCCTGTCACAGCACAGAGCCAAGTCCAAACCACAGGCATGGCACTGCCCTTGATCCATAACCTCGGAATACAAAATCACCGGCTAAACAATGTAATGAGAATCCCAAGGAAATACTTTTGAAGACAGGATTCATTTTACTTGGTGGTCTTTTATAGACAGGGAAAGGGGGGGGGGGGGAAAGACAATTAAGCATTAAGAACTGATTGATGCTTAAACAAAATGCCTAACAGTGAAAGCACATTTCTATATTCCAAAGGACCGGGCAAAGCCATCCCTAAGAAGGGATTAACTACTATCAGATGATATTACTCCTGGATTAATGGTGTTTCGCATTCACTATATTTATATTAAAAAAAAAAAAAAATCTCTTTTAAGGAGGATATAAGTGATTTGTATAAAATCCAAAAGCCAAAAAAAATTTTTTTAGAGCAGCATGATGGATGGTATTCTCTTCATTTATACATTCTTAATTGCAGTAATTTTTCCCTCTGGTCTGAAACCAGCCTTGCATTGCAAGTCAGTTGTTTTGAGAGCCCCACAGCCTACGGAAATAGGAAAGCCATGTATGACTCCAGAACTGATGCTTTGTGTTCAACTGGATATTTTAAGCTGTTCTTATTTTAGAAATCTGTTTTTGTAATAGATATTCTAAAGGTAGGTGATAATTTTATTTTATTGCTCATCATTGCTGACTGAAATATTTTTGCTAGATGAAGGTAATTACTATGACTCTATTACTTACCTAGCCTGTTTGGTCTATTGTACCTCAGATATTCGCAGTGTGAGATTCTGGATCCTCATTTGCAAAAAGAAAACTCACATTGTTGTGTGCTCTGGCCTAATTATATAAAGCCCCTATAGATGTTATCCTAGTTTTCTTCCCTGCCTATATCATATCTACAGATGGTTACAGGAAAATTCCAATCATAACAGAATTGTGCAGGTGACAAAATCCAGCAATAAACTCAAATATCTGTGTTACAAGTGACAAAAAAGAATCTGCCTCAATCAGAGCCAAATCATTCAGGTGACTTTTTAAAAAGAATGCAAGGAACAACCATATTCTTATTCACCATTAGTTACTACCAAGAATTACACATTAGAGGAAATGATTTGTTGAGACATCCTCAGGATTATATCCCCTGGAGACAGAACACAGGTGTGTGCTCTATCACAAAGTCCTGTGACTTTCTTCAATCCAAACCATAATAAATGCACACTAAATTCACTGTTACAAATATTTCCCATCATATCCATTATTATGGATACTACTTTTTTCTTACTTATGCTTCTACCCCAACCAGGAGCCAGGCTACCCTAACTGTTTTATCTGAATGCCATGAATTAAAAATGTGGTTCAGAGGAAATAATCACAACTATCAAAACCCAAAACCTCAGACTTCCTTGTATTCCATGCCAGGCTGCATCCACATACAACATGGATAAAACGGTGGTGGAGGATGCATTTACCAACTTCACTGTGCTATTTCACAGCCCAGATTCTGCAGCAATTCAGTCTCCAAATATCTACCTGCCCACCTACTGCAACTCTTTTAATCTCAATCCCTAGCAGGTAAGACTTTAAATAAGATTTTCTTCTAAAATATTTTCATCAGCATTATCTGCTATCAAAGAAAAAAAAAAAGGAAGGGTAAAATAAGATTTCTTACAAAAGGTAATTAAGCAGTATAATATCATAGCAAGTGAATGAATAAGGAGTTGTACTAAAATATATGCCTTGTGCAGTAGAGGACTGGTATTTCAGGAGATTAACAATTATGATCACCAGTCCTCTTCTGTTTCTGTAATACTCTACACAATCTTTTTTAAATTACTTTATTAACCTTTCCTCCTAGCACAGAAGTGCCCGATTATAGATAATATTTCAAATCATCTTAAGTGTAGCTGTGTTTGATTTGCTCAGTAATTATTTGTCTACTTTATTACATTGACCAAGCACACAAGCTCCTTGACCAGTTTTATTTCAAGTCCAGTTAAGAACAGGGTGGGATCGTTTTGTGTGAGCACTCCCTTTGGGCCCCCAAGCACCTGGGATTTCACACGGGAGCTGGGAACTTGGACATGGAAATCCCACACTTCCAACATGCAGGAATCAGTCTGAGCCACCTAAGGCTCAGGGGCCTGCTCACCAAGGAAAGGTTTGTTGCACATGCCAAAGAAGTTTGTTCACTCACTGCACTGCAGACCACAGACGCTTTAGCACAGCCATGCAAATTTGCCTTTCTAAACCTAAAAGGGTGTAAAAACCCCTATATATATTTGTCAATGCATGCTCTTGGCTGATAATTCATTCCCAACGTTTCACACAAGGCATTATTTCAATTTGGAGCTGAGGTATTAGCCCATTACCAGCTCCACTCCTCTCTGCAGTCTCATGCTAAACATATGGTGATCACAGTGAAATATGCATTTCTTACAATGCAGGCCTGGAGAAAACAAGCCAGCACGAAAATAAGAAATGCAATGAAAAAGTTTTCCTGCTCTAACTTTGCAGCTTTGGAGGAAAGGAAAATAATATTTACATTTTTGTAAAGATGAAAATGCAATGAGATGAAACGCCGTACACAGTTTATTCCTGAGGGCCACCACTAGGATAAAAGCATAAAGCCTGGGGACTTTGTTTACTGTCCACAATCAACAAATCCTGAAATCTCCATATGCAGCAGGTTTCTAAAGCTCTGTTAGTAATACTGTATATTGCTGGTCAACTCAGTCACCCATAGAATTACAGTGTAGGGTATGGATGCCAGTATTTTAGACCCAAACCGAGCATAAAAAACACAAAGTAAAATTCAGTGTCAGCACAAAGTTGACAGCGAATGATTATAACAGCTTCGAAGCTTGAAAAAGAGTGTAAATAACTAGGATCCCCCGCGGGCTCACTCAGCCTGCATACATAACAACTGTGATGGACAGCCACTGTGGTAAAGTACAGCAAAAAAAAGTCACTCTGCAAAGATGCAAAAATTTCCCCTGCAACGAGCCTTAACTGTCACCTTTCTGACTAAATCAGCTACTTTTATAGAGAAAAAGTATCTATATTCTAAGGGGCACATTTGCAGTGCAGGCTGCTACTGGAACAGGTAAACCATTAATATATTTTTCAGGGCTCATAAGCCCCAAGATTTTTTATTTCCTTAAAACAAATGATTCCAAGCTACACTTTATCAAGTCCTTTTTCTCAATTAACCCCAGTGTAGAGACAACTCAGACCACCAAGCCAAAGAATTTCAAACAAGGCATGTTTATGAACCTAGGGATGAAAATACTCTCAGAAAAATTAGGATGCTTTTTTCCTGCGGACTTTTTTACTCCTAGGAGTATCCATGCACGAGGCAAATATGCACGTGTGGTAATGGCTTTAAAGTGCGGGCAAATTGCAAGTGGGTAGAAGCAGTGGCTGTTCAGGCTCTGTCAGACCTGTGACAGCACTGTGATTATGTGATCCCTGCACTGTCCCTGCCTGTGGGCTGGGGGCAAGGCAGAGAGGAATGCCCAGCCAACACCAGCATATGCCTGCAAATTAGTAAATTTTTGAAAAATCAATTAGCAAGCCAATTACTTAATTAACTAGCTCTTTTCTCCCCTTCCATTATTTATTCAATGAAAGCTTTCAATTTTAGATCTTAAACAGTGCTAAAACTTTCCCCTTAACCCATTTTTGATTATATTTGTCTAAACTCAGTAGATGCCTTGAAATACCAGCCTTTGGTCACTGGACTATTTGTTCTGAGAGCTTGATTTTAATTTGAGCTAAACAGGAGCTCACAAATATGACAGAGCAGAGACATTTGTGATGATCAGGCAGTGTCTAACTGAGGAAAAACAAGCACATCTAACAAAAAGAAAAGAAAAATTATCTCATCCAATAGTATAAAATCCTAACTGAAAGTTCATGGTGAGTTATGGAAAAAGAAGACTTCTCGTCCTGCAAGTCACTAATTGCTCTCTTCCTTCAGCAAGCACAAAGAGATGAGCATTCAACACTTTGTAGGTTGTGCTCATCAATTTAGAGAATCAGACACGTAAATTATGTTTTTATAATTTTATCAAGTGAGAGTCACTATTAGATGCCTGAAAATCCTGAGCATTTCCAAATCTGGCTCTCAGCAAAGGGCTAGCTTCCACCCAGAGTTATTCAATCTTTATGTTTTGGTGGTGGGTTTTGACCTTTATCGCTGTTCATTCAGAGGTTTCCAATTCTTCTTCCTCTCTTGGAAGCATAGGGATATTCAAAGGCCATTTTGGAAAGTCAGCACAGACACAAGTATTTGGTTTAGGCCACCTAATTTTCTTTGTGTGTGTGTAAAATGTGTCATGTATTCAAGATGCCCCTCAAAAAATTTATTGGAGTGCAGGAGTGGTGGGACAGGTTAATGGTGTACAAATTTCTGCAGAGCTGTCCTGTGCAGGGAAATACAGATCCTCCCGTGACCATTGGCTTGGCTGAAATAGCATGTGGAGGTGGCACCCAGTGCTGTTTGTGGGCTGTCAAATACACATTTGCTTTCAACTCAGTGACAAGGGACAAGCTCAGAGAGCCTTAAGTAGTCCCCTGCACCTCAGCTTACTTGCATAGAAGTGACAAAATAATTGCCAGCCTATTAAATACAGCTTTTTAGCTGCTTTAGAAAGTAACCGGGTATATAAGATTAAGGATAGGGAAATTCTGCCCAATTTCACGATTACATCTGACCTGGTAGGGTTGCTGCTTGACCAGAAGGAGTTGATTGTTCCTTTTGTATTTTACCTTGACAACACACTGCCAGCCTTAAGAAACTGGGATGAAGCTCCGAGTGCATCTGCTTTGGAACCAGTTGTATTAAACCCAACCACTTCCAGCAAGTAAGCCCTGACTTGGGCCAGAAGCCTTTGCAAAACTTGAGAAAGAACAACAGGATATGATGGCAGCAGCAAAACTAATATTGTAGAGTTGTATTCACAGCAAAAGAATCACTCTGAAAAGTGAAATTCAAAGCTGCTTTTTGCTGTCCCTTCCTAGGAGTGACCAGCAGAGCTGCAAGCAGAGCGTGCCACGCCAAGGGAAGCTGCATTTGTCACCCCACAGAAAGCAAAGCAATACAGGAGATATTATTCCATAGCGGAATTAGCATAACCCAGCACATCAGAATATTAAAATTTAACAAGGATTTCAAACCATCCTTGTAGCATCAGCAGAGAGCCATGTCACAGGGGTTTTTTATTGGTTCAGCAGGATAGGTATAATTGTATCAATATTTTAATGCTTGATGCATATTTTCTGTGATAAATCACTTGCATAAATAAAAAGCACCAATATTCAATTGCCAATGAAATAATCCCACATTCTAGATCTTTATTATATCATGCATTATTTAATTACAATAATCAGAATCCTTTTGAAGGTAAAACAAGATTAAAAAGGCTTTGTTTTATTGGATCTATATATTTGATTTACACTTTATATGTTAGCTTTGCATTAAGAATTTATAAGGCATCAATTCAAATGGTGATATTACAAGAGTTTATTCTGTTTGTAATTAGTACAGTACTCTTAAAGTACTCTGGCTATGAGAGATAATATTTCAGTATTTTAATGAGCTTTTTAAGTATAATTGATGTAACAATCGTTGAATTACACATTTCTACCTGAAGAATAATGAAGGAAACATTTTAATGAGAAATGTAATCATTATTAGCAAATGATCTACTAAACTGCCATTTACTGACATTTAAAAGCTTAATAGCAGAAAACTGCATTTTTGGATATCTGCATCACTACAGATGATTATCAGCTCAGCTGCTCAGGCTTTCTTGGTATAACTTCTCCTGTTAGGTTTTTGTTGTTAAATTTAAGAAAAGCTCTCTTTTACGATTGTCAGTTTCCTCTGGTAACTGTGGGGCTTGACATGTATACAGATAATTTAAATAAATTAGCCCCTTTTCAGCCTTCAGCATTTTTCAGTATAAAGGTCTAATTCTGGGGAGTATTCATGCTTGCATCAGCTTGAATTTGATGAATGCCCTGTAACCTCCCTGATAGCACCTCAGACATGGCCATCCTGCCAACGTGCTGACAGCAACGTGTGAGGCTACCACATTCTCTTTATTAAAACAAAACACAAACAAACAAACCCACCCCAAAACCAAACCCAAAGCACACTAAAACCCCATTGATACATCAATATATTGATCAATTATTGCAGAATGGTACCAGACAGCATTGGTCCACCAGAAAAAGGCTTCATTTAAAGAAAAAGAAAATTGAGGCTCTACTCGGTTCTTTTCAAGTGGTGACTCAGTCTCTGAATAAAAATTGGGAGAGCAACACAAAAATAAACCAACATTATTGGTATGAGGTTTCTTTCTCATGATTGCAGCTCCCACTGCCACCCACAAGTAAAAATTTCACTTTGTTCCATTCCACTCCTAAAAATTCTCCTTCCCAGCCTCTACAGGGACAAGACTCTAGAAAAGGGGCAAAAGAGGAGCTGTATATAAAGACAGCATTTCTTTTTCTAATAAAATTCTTTGCCAGCCTTGATAGAGAGGTCTGGGAAAATCTACAACTGAATTCAAGCGAACACCACCACTTTCCTCAAAAAAATCCCCAGCTGAGCATGAAGATAGAAAAACGTGGAATTAGCCTCTTATTCATAACACCACCCAAGGTAATTGAGGCTCATCTCTGGTACCTGCATGGCCTCATTACCTTTTTTGAAACACTTCCTCCAATGCGTAGCAATACACCAGGAGTGCCTCTGCTCCTTCAGGAGGAGAGGACTGGAAGGGATGGATAGGAAGGTATGAGCTCCCAAAAGGATGCTCTTCATCAGAGGCTGCCCACCCATATCAGGGTAGCACTGCTTTCACACATAAAAAAAAGCAGGAGGGCCTGCAGTTCTTCACCACAGGTCACATTCTGCTCCAGATGTGCATCCTACAAGTGCCAACAAGGCTTTCTGATGAAGTTACTGAGCTTTGCTTTATTCCCTCTCTGTCCCAAAAAACAGCAGTCTCACTCGCAGGAAATTTCTTTCTTGTCAGGACCAGAAAAAGGAAGGAGGCCTCAAGGGAAAAGTACAAGAAATTAATACCCAGGGAATTCCCACTATAGGCTAATCCATAGGTGGATTACAGAGGACACAGCCAGGAACTGATTACCAGCAGCCTTGCAAGGAGCTACTGGTGACCCTCTGGGATCTGCATTCCGTCTCCAATCCCTGAGCATCCTGCACAATGGGAAGCAGCCTTGGCACTCTTCTGCTCCTGCAGAATATTCCTGTACATCTCCATTTGGAGACAAAGCCTTTTAAGACTTCCCAGCATGGCTCTAGCTGAGTCTTCTGAGCTTTCCAGGACAAAACTAACTCCTGTTATCATTAAGCAAGGGCTGGAGAGACCTTAATACATGGACTTACGGCACAAAAAGCCTTTGCAAAAGTAAAACGTGTCTAGAAATTACAACAAATATACATATACATATATATATATATATATATATATATATATATATATATATATATATATATATATATATATATATCCAGGTTCATAAATAAGACCCATTCTGACAATCAGGTGCACTGGTCAGCTTTTGTGATGATTTAAGTGAGCTACCAGGGAATATCAGCAAAAGTGACACAGAAACCAGAAGTGGACAAAGGTGAGTAATAAAACCAAGAAAAAACCTTGAGCCAAAAATATATCAAAGGCAGCTCCACTGATGTGTTTTCATTGCTTAGCAATGTAGTGCCATTCTCATCTGGTTAATTCCAATTCAGCCTTTCCTTTATATACCTTTTATAATTTTCAGTCTAATTATAATGAAAACCATTTTTCACTGTAATTTTGCAATAAAAATGTTTCCTTGTTTCCCATTACCCAAGAACACGATGTCGCCCAGCTCCTGAGCATGCTTATGATGTGCATAGTGCATCTTCTCTTTCTTAGCATTTAATCTCTTCATAGTCTGCAGATGTCAAGAGGTTCAGATTAAGCTTGTTAAAGATCTGCTTCACTCTAACTCACTGATGATTATTTATTTAGCAGTTTTATGTAACCCTGTCATTGATAAGCACTCTATTAATTTGCCGAGGGACAAATCAACACCAGTTATTTTTCTGCTGGCTATTAGATTCAGTGCTGCTGTTTGTTACAACCCACTTGCCAGTTAATTATAAATTATGGGTCCTCTTTGCCTATATTAATTGATATCTCCTCTGCCTTTGTAATACTAGACAAATAAATTGAAGGCAAGATTTATTAAGCAGCGCATGTCTTCCGTCTCTTGATTAGTATTCTTTACTTTTTAAACATTTATACTTGTTTATACAGAACAGTGCATTAGAGAACAGATCCTTGGGGTGTTTTTGGGGGAGACAGGAAGACTTATTTAACAGCTTCCCACAAATTAGATGGAAGTGACACACGGTTTAAGTTCAGCAATTTTAAATGCTTCTTTTGATTTAATCAAGTCTTGGGTCAGAGTGTCTCTCTGTATAGAGGCAGCATACACATATTTTGCAGGAATTGTGGATGTGCAGGTATGTGAAGCATAATGCCAAAGTCAAGTTCCCTGGTTTCAGAGGAATGCCAAACAATCGCACCACTCTGAACATGGCCACAGGAGCAAAACACGATGTCATTCCAGCGAGTTTGGATTTAACAGCAGCTCATTCCACCCTCCAACCTTTAAAGTTCACTGCTCTGTGTGATAAGGATGTGACACAGGCATGTGTTCATCAGGGTTATAAAAGGTTTTACCCTCCTGCCACTTGACAGGTGTCAGGAACCATTGATCCCAAAGAATACAGTCACATTCTCAACCTAATTATGGCCAGTTTTTAATGCAATTAATAGCTTCATCTGCAGCACCCCAAGTATTTTGCTACATACCATGTTAGATAAATTCAAAGAAAGCACATTCCTGACCCTCTGGATGAATGCATCACTGTATTGACGGTTCACAAGCAATATCCCTCTCATTAATTAACTCTTACAATGCACTCATTAGCATTGTGTATGTTTTCCACCAGGCAGAACATCTGTATCACCCTCTGGAGGCTGGCTCACAAAGACTAACAGCACCATGCTGCCACAGCTCTCCTAATTCATGGAATATTCCACAACCTCTGCTCTTTCCTGGTCAAAGCACGCAGAAATGGATACCCACAGTCAAACCGGAGCTTGAGTGCCTTTGCAAGCAAGTGTCTGAAAATGACCCAACATGGCTTACTGCTAAGCAGCAAAAATTTATTTAATTATGGGCATTCTTGTAAGGGAGAACCTGGTTTTTGTATCAATGCAATGATCCCTTGTCAGTAGGGCTCTAAATACTCCCTGAGGGTGAGGGGATAGTGTTCTACCTCTGCCAAGTTTCCATGTTCAGCTCTTTCCCTGCAGAGCATCTCCACCCAACCCACACCCAGCTGCATCAAACACCCACCTGATGCCCAAGGTAAGAAATGGGAAAACCATTTCAAATGAAATAGGAAATGACCTGAACTGTTGCTGTAAACCAGCTTCTTTTCCGCAGATTCAGAGAAGTTTGAACAGCTTTCTTGTTCTATTTTCCATTTTCTTTCAGAAGAAATGTAAAATTGAGGCCTTGACCACTCAAGGTCATTAAAAATCCCATTAACCTTTCCACAAGGTAGGGCTTAAGTAGGGTTAATTAAGCAATATTGCTTCACAAGGGTCTGAAGAAGCATTTTTCTTTCTAGTTTCAATAGATATGCCAGTAGGTTCGCATGCCTCCCCATCAGTTTTGTTTTAAATTTTGGGTCATGTCCCCCACAAAGGAAAAAACCCTGAACCAACCATCAACCAAAACCCTGCAGAAAACCATGCAAGACCCCAAATTCACCCAGCTGTAATGTGCACCTCAGGTTCCATGTGTCCCACTGAAAATGATGTTCACACTCCTTTAAGAGAGACTCAGTGACCAATTGAATGGTTTATGCACCCTGAAAAATGTTTTGAAAAAACATTTGTACACTCCAGAAATACTCTCGTCACTGTAATGAATTAAAGAAAATACTGAGTCATTTTCCACACACCATAAAAAACCATTTGCATTTATTCATTGCTGGGTGCAGGGAGCATTCTCAGAAAAAGAACTCAAAGCAATGATAAATCAGTCATAAAAAGTGAGAGAAATATGATAAACTACATATTAGGCCAGAGAAAAATCTACCATACAGAGCTTGGAAACTGTCACCATCCAAGAGGAATCTGTGACTTCCACCTGCAAGTGCCTTCAATCATCTTCCTCCACATCCTTCATCAGAACTCCCCATACAGATCATTATTCAGGAATTAGCAACATATCAAGATAATAATCCCCAGCCAGAATCACATTTGCGAGGTGGTTCTTTTTAAATACAAACTCCAAACGCTGCAAAACTCTACTTTTTCACAGGAATGCCAAAGTGTTTGCAGGCAGGAATGGCAGCAGAAGGATAACATGATCTCTGTGCTGAACCACATAAAGCTGAGCTCTGGCTGGGTATTAATTCTCCTGTGTTGCTAAGTCATGGCAAAGCCACCTAAAAGCAGCTGAAAAATAAACTTTTCAGCCTTTTGTGTTCAAGAAGTTAATTATGTAATTAATTCAATCAGACAGTAGCAAATTCAAAACATGGCTTTTTTATTTTTTTTTACAGTGAAAAAATAGACTACAGGACTTCCTGCCACAAGATACCCCTGCTAACAACTTAGCTAAATTAAAAACATTGGACATTTGTGTGGCTAGAAAGCACATATAAGAGCAAAGTAAACAAATAATGCTAAAATGAAACACATTTTTCAGGCATAGATTTATCAGCGGCCCCACAGCAACCTTCCTTTTCCTTGAAGATTTTTTGTATTAACTAGATTATGACAACAGCTTCCAGCCCAGCTCTGGGTGAGCTGGAAAATGCCTCTCCGTGTTTCTTTCTCTCACCACTTCCTTTAAACAGCCACCTTCCAGCACATTATTCCCTGGCCATGTGAGCTTTAGATGGATGGGTTGTCAATGGCAGGAACATTTCCTGACAAAGTGACCTCACAACTCCACACCATCTGGGCTGGCTTGTGACTCTGAAGTGTATTGATACTTGTCAGAGGGAATATGCACATTAAAATCTGCTTAGATCAGTGGGTGAGCAAGAAATCAAAGTATTTTAAGTCTTGACTTTGTCTGAGCTTGCATAAAATGGTTCCACACTGGGAATTTCAAAGCTGGGCTGGATTACTCTGCATTTCCTTGTTAATCTATAGTTGAATAAAGGAAGATTGTAAAAACCATGGAAAACCAACATCCTTAAAGTGTCCTGGTTCGTTGTGCAGCTATCCAGGCATTGCACACTTGTACAAATAACTCTTACTACAACAAAACTTAACCCACTGTTCCCCAGGAATCCAACTGCTCCTCCTGCAGAACCTTTACAGGAATAACCATCACGACACCTCACAGCACCTGCCTGATGTTCTGTGCACAAAAATGTCCAAGCACAGGGAATTCTGACAGGGAGAGGAGTGAGTGGCCCAGAGCTGCAGCCAAATCCAGCCTCAAATGCAGCATCCGGACACATCAGCTTCAGGTCCCACAGCCACACCCACACAAGTGGATCCCATGTCACTATAAAATATTACCTGAGAGAAACCATATTTATGGAAAGGGAAGTAGATATATTTTCTGATGGAGTGGGAAATACATCTCCTTTTTTAGCTGTTAATATTAATTTTATGAGTTCTGTGCCTGAAGATCATTATTAATGTCTTCTTGAGATTTCATTAACACTACAAAAAATCCCCAGAAGACAGTTTTGGTGCAAAGCTTATTTTAAGTGGGTAAATTCCCGGTTTTTTTTTTGGTTTTTTTTTTTTTTAAGCCAGAAAGGGTGGATAAAAGACCTATAAAATAAATGCTGAGTGAATAGGACTCTCAAGCTATAGAACTTGTGCTGTGAAAATTCTACTTTGTCTGGCAAACACTATTAAACAGAAATCTATGAACAGCATTTTTTTTTCCATTTCATACAGAGGGGAAAAAAAGAAATCAGATCTGACCCAGTGACTTCGATGACAATGGTGAGAGTCCTACTTTGTACAAGGAGTTACAAAGACAGAATTTTTACTCTTGGGTGGGCATTTTAACATTCCCAGCGACAGTGCTTCGCTCTTGGACTTGCTGAGATCACTCAGTACAGCCCTGGCTGGTGGCACAGTGACTGGTGTGTCACAGCAACCCTGACAAGTCCTCCTCATGGGTTTGGTTTGTGGGGGGGTGGGGGTTTGAGATTATATCCTAAATTACACAATATAATTCAATAAAGTGCTGTCAAAGTGTGGATTACTATAGTAGACATCTGGATAGTGAATCTGAGTTTCAGGAGGACAAACTTCTCACTTCTACAATAATTTGGGTTGTCTCCAATTGGAATTCAAACCCAGGTGTCAGTGGTGAAGTGCCTGGAGGCCATCAGAATAACTGACTGTGTCACCTTGTCCTCCTAATGATCCTTATATATTTAATGTAAACAACATAAAAGCAAGTGCTTATTCAAGCAGGACCACTACATATGTTTACCTGGGACTGTTGTTCTAACTTGCACTGACTATAAAAAAAAATAACTGGCAAGAGAAAAAGAAATGTTCAGTGTTACAGCAGAGCATCAAACTATGGATTTGGAAGCCTAGTGCCTGGTGGGGTTTCAAACAAACCCCAGGAGCTGCTCTTGTGGGGGTCACAATAGCACATGCAGCCTATTTGGAGACCATTTCTTGTCTTCCAGTGCTGTGTGGCTCTCATTATAATGATAATATCCAAGCATTTATGTGGCTATTTACATCTTTCACATGCTGTACCAACAACTAATTAATCCTCACAACACCCTGTAGGGTAGGTAAGGATTATTATCCCCATTTTATAACTGGAGAAATTGAGACAGAGGGGTAACAGTGACTTGCTGGAAGGCACTCAGCAAGTTCAAGGCAAAGCTCAGATGCAGACAAAGGGCTTGCTGGCCCACAGAGCCCTGTCTCAGGAGCCAGCCCCTGATTTTAGAGCCACTGTTTCAGCCAAACCCACCTAAATAGCCAGCATCAGAGTTTCCATTAGGTGCCCAAGGCATTTCAATCCTGCCATTGAAAGAGGTGGCGCAGGCTTAGCCTTGGAGCTTCAAGACCCCCCTGGACAAAACCTCTGAGCAAGCTAGTGTGGTCGAATGGATGAGCTTGCTTTAGGCCAGATGTTGGATTTAAGGGAGCGTGAATTATCTGATTTTATAAAGCAGGTCTGTTCTGGGGTGGTTTCAAGTTTTTCAACACTTATTTTCCATCTGGGTTCTTCCTACAGGTGCTCTCACCTCCACCTGGCCTTTGGCAGGCAGCCCCACAGGCAGCACTAGGTCTGTGCCAGCATAAATAAATGTAAGGCCATCAAAGGCCAGTTAGCAGTGAACAACAAAAAAAGTCTTTTCTGTAAACTATTTCCCTGCTTGTATCCAAATTTATCATCACTAAATATAGACTTTTCCATGAGAGAAGACAGCATCCAGGTTTTCTTCCAGATCCACACTTTGTGTAAGAGGACAGCAGAAGTTCTGTCCCCATGCAGCCCCACCGTTGTCACCAGCTCTGGATTCAGGGCCAAATAAGAAACTGGCAATAGCAATATAAACCCTCTTGAAATTATTCTCTGCCTAATGCCCCTCCTTGCTGCAGGAACACAGCTGAGATCTAAGCTGATACTCCATTCTCCTCAGCAGTTGCTGGTTATTTAGGGGAGTTCAAGTTCCTTTTGGGGAAAAAACCAACAGTTTCAAGAACTGCTGGGTATCCTGTGGTTCCTACTAAAATGAAACCAAGCTGTTTGGGAACTCTTGTTATTTCATTATGATGCCTAATGGGAACGGTTGGATGCAAAATTGTTTTAGGAATTGAGCTTTAAACATCCTTAACTCCCCCGCTCTCCTATAAAAGGTTGTTTGTATCCTTTTGCATGTACTTCATCAAACAGAAGGAATTACAACACTCTGACTACTGGAAAGGGAAATTAGCAAGTAGAAGCCAAAAGAGGAGGGTGCACCGAGAGCAGGCAACACCAAACAGTAAGTTTTGCTTTTACAGACCCATCACACAGGTTCCCTGGTCACAGTCACCTCCCTTAGGAAAGAAGGAGTTTAAAGGATGAAGTGATGGTATTGCTTACCTGTCACCTGTGCTTGTAATCCCTCAAGGAGTAAACAGTGGGTATCTGTTTATAAGTTGTACCTGATATTGCAGGTGGTTTAATCCCAAACCTGACCCATACACCACCTACAGTCACAGACTATTTTGTATTGAACTGCACTGCCTAAAGAGTAAGGAGCCCCCAACAGAATCAAAAAGGAGCATCTCAAAGACAGGAGTTTGTACAAAAACTTTTTTTCCTCCTACTTTTCTTTCTCTGTGCATTTCCAGGAGTGAAGCCAAAGCCTAAGCTGTATTTAACATTCTCAGAAGCCACATTTAGAAGCTTGTATTTTTCCAGGCAGGGCTGTCAGTCAGACACTTGTGGCAAACAAGGTTCCCTGCACTCTGTTAGGGTCAGTTTGAGCAACACACCAAGGACAGCTCCTCTCTCCTGGCTCCTGGACATCCCGCTGTGGTGCTGCACCCCACAGAGAACCAGGGGACAAAAGGCTGGCCTTACACAGGTGGCAGAGCTGGTTTAGCAGCAGTTTCTCAGGTTCAGCAAGAGTGCAGCAGGGTCATGTCAGAACCCTTTTAAAACACTAAATCTATTCCTGTACCAGGCTCCCCCACCCAGCTCCCACACATCAGTGTCCGTGGGGGTCACGGTGCTGATTACAGACAGCAACACAGACAAAGCTGCTCCAGCAAACCCTTTGTGAGAGTTATTAAGATGTTGACAATATGAGAATCAGATGAATTTACCACTGCTTCAGTAATTGTCTTTCATATATGAGCAACCCCCTACATACAACTTTTATGATTCATCATATTTATTTTTTGTTTCCTCAAGCAACATCTTTTATTAGTTGCACACTCACTACAGAAATTTAATTTCTGCAAGAGAACAACAAAGCAGTTGATTATTATTATTGAGAATCTGGTACAACACAGAGTGAAATAAAATCTATAAGGCATTAAAATGACAGATTAGGCAAGAGCTGTATTCATTTACAAGTGTTAGAACATCATGTTAATGCCTCACAAGCACAACATAAAATGAAAATCAACTCTTTCATGCTGCTTTACTAATACTGCAAAGCTCCATGGAGCACAAACAGTAGTCCCTGTTAAAGAGGCACTGTCCTTTTGTAGTTTTTACAGGCAGTGGGTTTATCATTAACACTTGACAGAAAACTCTTACAGTCCATATTAGCCATAAACTTGACATTTCAACCACTTATGGATTTAAAAATTATTATTACCCATCTCAGCCAGACCAAGTGTATTAAGTATATGACTGTCCCTCAATGAAACTTTATAATTCATGCACAAAACTTCTTTGGTTTAAAATGTTCATTAGGAAAGCATTATATTAAAAACTTCACTTTTCAGGGACACTGCAAGGCTACCATGGCCAAATTTGCATTCATATGAAAATCTGCCTGCAACTTTATTTACTACCAAAATCTCTGAACATAAAGTGATCGGACATGCAAATAGCAAGACCTGAAATATCACTTTACTCACACCAACCCCCCATCACTGGCAAGTGCATTTGGTGGTGTTTGCACACTTTTGATCATATTCTGTGTTAGTAAAAATCTTGATATTCCTGAACATGTCACCATTATTTTTGGCTTAAACTCATACCTTAGCTTCAAATCTGCAAAATGTTCCCCTGCTTTGGAATATTATGTTGTTTGTTCAAGTCTTATGGAAAGGAAATCCATGGACTTTGTTTAGTAACAACCAGATGTACAACTTGTTCTAATTTGTTCCTCAATACATCCTCAACAATTTTGTAAAACATTTTGAGATATGTTTATACTCAAAAGGACACCTGTCATTCCTATAGAGAGCACAGCAATATCAGCACAAAATGCAACAGAGCAGGAGAAGGTTTTAATGGACTGGAGAAACATTTTCAGATTTAGGTGGCTGTGACCACCAAAGCTGCCATGAGTATCTCCTGCCTGCCCAGAGCCATAACTTGGGAATAAAAACATCAAACATCCTTTGGCCAGGTGCAGAGGAACACAGGACAGGCCTGAGCTCTGGAGAAGGGGCAGGTGGGTGTCAGACCATCACAGGAGAGAAGATGAGGAAGGATTATGAGGAAGGAGGAGCTGTCACAAAATTTTTTTCTTCACACAGACGTGGTTGGTATCCAATTTCCACCTCTTGTTCCACCACTCTGGGTTCCAGCCACAAAGGGAATAAAGCACAAGGAACAGTAGCACATATAATAACACACTGGTAGCAATTTAAACCATGCGTCTAAAGCTGATAAATTGTAAATAAATCAAATGCTGGAGCACAACAAGCCTTCTCCTGAAAAATGATTCCAGGAAATTACCATCACAGATGCTTTACTTCATCAAGGGTTAACACTTTGTGTGTAACAGCCCTTGGAGAAACAAACTGCAAACTTTCTGATCTACAAACTCACTACTTTCTAAGCAAGCCAGAAGCAATCCAATTTACTGTGATGCTAAATAAATCTGTAAATTACCTAAATCACGGAAGGTTGAACTTCACCTCCCTTATTATAAACTATCCTTTGATGAGATTATAAATAATAAAAAATAGGCACAACAAAGTAGCTCACGCTCTGAAAGCTCTACTGAGGTTCCCTAAAGCCAGGTGCTCCCACAGACACCTGGAGCAGGGAGTGGGGAGAGCCTTTCTTAAATAAGACATAAAATCTTCTCCCCAAGTTGCCAGAAGAAAAGTTGGTATCTGGAAGTCACAGCCACTGGAGGATATACACTGAAATATTTATCCACAAAGAGGTGAATGACATGATGGAAAATCCTAAAAAGCATCAGGAAATAATGAACAGTGCTTTCCCCAAAGGCATAGCTGGAAGTTGTAACAGGATTTCCTCTCTCTCTTCTTTCCAACTTTATCAAATGTCCTGTCCTCATCTCACTTGAAGGGTGAGTGACAGCTGGGGGAGGATTCTCTGCAGGAACACTCATCTGATCAGCTTGTGTACCTCAGTAAAAATGTCACCAACCTAACTGAAACCTGAAAAATCCTGTCCTCCAGCAAAAAAATCTCTTCTTCTGCTTGTATTGTTTTCCTTCCCAACTCATTCAGTTTTAAATCAGTGTAAAGTTTATCTTAATGACTCCTCTGGAACACCACCACCAGATCCAGTGTATACTGCCCCAAAAAAAGATACCTTGATTAAAGTACTTTTCGGGCCACCTTTCACAGCCACAACAGAGATGGCTGTATTTTGCCAGCTCAATCACACTAATTTATTTTTTACTGCCCATGAGTTTCCATTTCAGTTTTAATCCTATTAAAAAAAAAATCAAATTCAAGAAGATTTCTACTATATGAGCAGGGAATATTTTGGGGCTGCTGATTCATATCATTAGCTGCCATCCTTCAAAAGCACTGCAGAAATCACTGCAAAAATCTCAGAACCAGATGTTTTGACATTCCTTGCATTCCAGGCACCCTTATTACTTTTTAAAAATTGATTAATTGAAATAACTCCTCTATTAAAATGTCATTTTAAAAACTTGAGAAGTAAGACTTGATAAGGAAGCAGTTTGGATTTTTCCACTAGACATGTTCTTAAAGATAGACTGATAAAGTTCTGCATAAGAAATTAAAAGTACAGATTAAAAAAACCCAACAGAGTGGGCATGGAATGAATTACACCAGCTTTTAGGTTCAGAATATCACTCCACAATTTCATTTCATATGTAATTGCAAAGGAGAGAAAGAAGTTTAAAGCCTGAAATGGAAGGTTCACCTAGATTTTTTTTCTCCATTTTGAAGTCAATGTTAAAGTGTTACAGGACAGTGTTACAGGAATTTTACATTTTTTATTATATAAAACATTTCAGACTGTGCACTACATCCAAATAAAGTCTGAGAGCAACCTGCAATAGCATTCCAGTTCTGTGGATCTTGGTGTTTGAAGGAACCAGTAGCAAAATAATACCTGGGAAGAAAGGCAGGCAAAAATGCAGAAATCCTGCTCCAGTCCAAAAAATAAAAAAATAATAAAAAAATAGGGAGAAAAATAAATAACCCCATGATGCAAGTGCAATATTTTGGATGACACAGACATGTAAACTGCTGGGAATAAAAGGGAGTATAAAACTAGGGTAGCACTACAACAGAAGATTATTTCTTCAAGGAAGAGGAAGACCGGGGAAAAGAGCCTACCTTGCCAACAGGCAGTTGTGTCTCCGATACAGCCATTTGTTCACAGACTCTTCTGGGGGAAAGTTCAGGTATAGCTTGGCTGTCACGAGAAGCACACACCTGTACAACCATCTTTATTCACCAGCCTAGAACCATCTAACTGCAGCATACTTCAAATACCACAGGATTGATAAATATTCAGTCTATAATATAAAAATACTTTTTTTTTTGGTTAGATGTGTTTCTCAAAAGCATTTTGAAAATAATTGCTTAATTCTAACCTGTTACTACTTAGTTTCTTTTCAAAATGAGCCCCTCCAACCCTGGCACTGTTGCACTTTTCCCTTCACCTCCAGAAATGCAGGTGTTGGTGTCTTCCTTTAAATTTCTTATCCCGCAAACAAGCTTTGGAAGCCAAGGTCCTGCTGAGCAGTTACCAGGAAAGGGGTATCCATGGGGAACTTTCCAACCTGCCTGCCACAATCTCAGTACTCAGAGTTTTTGTTCCTATTGCTGTCCCCCAGTCAGAGTGAGTTAGGTCCAAATCCAAGGTGTGACAGGGAGTGTGAGAGACTGGGATTTGGGGCTGTTCTCTATGCAGTCACACATACAGTTTGTTCCACAGGGAGATGGAGATTCCAGAAAGCCACAGGGGGAGGAGCTAACTTTGCACAAACCCCCCCAGCTTTGCTAGTGGAGTCTACAATGAAGGGCACAGGCACAGTGTGGCTTGAAAAGATTGACCTATAGAGCCATTCTGTGCAATTTTCTGTGTGTTTCAAGCAGAAACACCCAGCCAAGATGAAAGTGTGGCTCAGGACAAGTTAATGTTGAACTTAAGGACCCTCAACTTGCAAAGGTGTTTAATAAGGGACAGCTTACTCATTACACCTTGAAAAGAGGTATTTGGTGACGGTTCTGCTTCTTCCTGTTGTGGAGTTCTTAAGACAGGGATTCTCTCTTGTCAAGAGACTTCTGCTTTCTGATCCAACAAAGATAACCTTGTCACCCACGGTGTTTGACAACCCTGAAAGGGACACTTCCCATACTATCATCAGCACACCTTTCCCTATGCTTGGAACAATCCCTTCCCTTCCCTAGCCCTGGGAAAAAACATGTGCTGGGATGAAAGTCACTCAGTCTTGATCTCCTTATAACACACAGAATTTTATGTCAAAAGGAAATTTCTAGGACTGTGCCAGCACCAATAACAGCTTTGTTATCCACAGCCAGGGACCTGTCCATTGTCATTGTCATAACTCTCCGTGGTCTCCAAAAGCCCGGAGATGGATCTGCCTTGAGAAGTGTCCTAGAGAGAAAAATGGACAGTGGCAAACTGCTGCCACCTCTAACTTTGTCAAAAGACACAACTCTCTTCCTTTTGTTGTGTCTTCTTCACCATGTTTTCCTTACTTATAAGTCTTATTAATTGCAGCATTCCCAATTTGTAATTAAATGTGAGATCAGGCAGGTGCTCCATCTTGATGGAAGAAGGCTATCCATCAGTGAGCAAAGCCCATCTGCAAGAACATCATTCACCTCTTGCCTACATTTTCTACCCTTCCATAAGTGGATAAACAACGTTTCAGTGGGATTATGGTTAAAAAAACTCAGGGACTGCTTCTGTTTGGAACATAACAAGCAACACCTCAAGGCTGAGCCTGAAATGCCAAAATAAGAACCCTCTCAGACAGAATTAACCTCTCCTCCTAACAACCATCCTCAGGGCGAGATCTCCTAATAACTGACAGGAATCACAATGCTCAAATCTAACTTGGTAACAAAAGACATTTTATAGAAATCTGAAAAAATGGGCTTGGGCGGGTCTGTAAAAGAAATGATAGTATTGTTCTTACTAAACATAGGATTTCCACTGGTGGCAAAGCAGATCTGTTTGGAACTTTGGCTGATGCTTAATAACTTCATAGATCAATGTAGGCTTTAATTGATGGAACAGATGGAAGACACAGACTCCGCAGCATTAAAGAGTTATATTTAATGCATCGGAATAACTTGGGTTTAAAATGTTCCAGAACTGTCTGGGCACTTTAACAGTGGCACGAATCCTGTCGGATATTTCTGCCCATACTGATTTACATGTTTGTAATATGAGTTTGTAAACTTGATGAGATCCGATTTTCGCAGTGGGGAAAAAATTATGAATTAAGCAAAAAGAATAAAGGTTTTAAAGAGAGCTGCTCTTGGTAGGACAGAGAGCTAACAAAGGCCAGGGCAATTCAGCTGTGAGGTGAACAAGGACATATTGAAGTCCTCCCTGCTCACCAGACAATCTGAGTACACATTTAGATAATTTGATTAAAACCAGTGATTTGCACAGGGTTTCCACACTCAAGAACAACACTGAGCAAAAGAGCCAGACCTTCAGAGTTAAGGATAAGCAAAAATTAAATTTTTGCTTTGGATTTTGGTCCATCTTTAACATTAATTACAGGACATTATTTATATGCAAGAGGATGGTGAATTTGTTGATAAACCAAGATTTTCCTTCAAGGCTGATTGACCCTGAGGTTTTCTTGAAAAATTACTCTTTTCAGCAGTCCACAATAAATGGTAATTTGATAATAATCTCCCTCATTTATATCAGTGTAGATAGACAAAGTTGGACCAGGCCTTATCATTCTTTCTTTGAAGAAAGACCAGTAAGTCATATAAAGTAGCTGGGGCAGGCATGAGGGTGGCAGGGGGATGTTGCATGTTGAAAAATAATATGAACCTACTCTAATTTGCTATTATTCTGCTTTCAAGCTACAAAAGGCAAAAAGGCAATGCACTTACTACAATTTACTTTCCATTACGTTACTGTGAATTACAACATTTGCTACAGAAAATAAAATAAGGACTGGGAAATTCATTCAGGCTGGATTGTATCTTCTGGACAAAACTAAAAACATGCAAGTTGTCCAGTGCCCAGAGTGGCCTCAGAGAGTCTCAAATGACTGAAAAAATACCCACCCATCTCCACCAGCTCTCCTCATGGTCATAGTCACTGTAGCAGTGACTATTCCCTAAAAGCCCAGCCAAGGATTGGCTTCTCCCTGTGCTGTTAATTGCTTTTCTGTGGGATAAGTCAACACCGCCTCCAGCTCCCGGTACAGTCCTGCAGGATGGTTCCTATAGTCTATGCTATTCTATAATGACATCACATCAGCCCCAGTCCATCCTCATCTCTTTAAACATCCATCTTGTAAACAGCACAAATAGGCTGACATAAAATGCTCTAAAAGGGCAGCCTTAAAAGACTCCAGTCCTCCCTGGCCATATTTTAGAGGCACAGGATGCCTGAGAAGCAGGGGACTCCGACTGATTTCCAGTACAATGAGATGCCTGGGAATTTTAAAATCTCACTCGGCATCTTTTGCACCTCCAGGAGCACGAACACCAAAAGAATCTGCCCGGTGCCCTTTAAGACAAACAGTCAATGTGGCATTTCTCCTCAGTGCTGATTAGCACAGCACAATTACAGGTAAGTGTTGAGTTATCCTTTCCCTTTTCAGACATTCCCACATGGAAAAGGGTGGCTGTACCCAGACAACTCCTCCCTCACACCCTAGCACAAGGTGACTCCCTACCCAGTAAACCCCATCTGGTTTTGTACAGAACTGAGAGGAGCTACTAAACCATTCATCCAAAAATACAGCTGTGGTTAACTACAGGTAAATGACCCACGAACTGGATAATTCAGAGCAAGGAATAAACGGGATAAACACCTCTGCAAAGTTGCTCTATAAACCTTCCACACACACCTCAGTTATCTTGTTATGCCTTTGTTGCTCCATCAGGTTTTTGTTTTACTTCAATAAGCAAACGGCCACCCCCACTCTGCCCTAATAGGGCTGGTAATTCACAGTCAAAGGGACACTCCCACCCATGTTAATGTTCATCTGCCCTTGATTATGCAGGTAAAGTTGTTTAATGGGTTTTCAACAGAGATACAGCCAGACCCTGTCCCTGCACAGCTTCCAACAGAACACAGACCCAGCGTAAATTGTGGCATTTCCATTCTGTATGAAATTCAATGGGCTTTTCATTTTCAGCATAAACCTAAACTAGTTCAAGTCAGTGTGTGGAGGCGCCTCTGCCATGAAGCAGCAGTTTGCATTAAAATTACATTATATTGTTTTGACATGTCTGAAGCAAAGGTTAAAATCATCTTTTTGCTGGACATTGTTTCTGTAATATTGCCCTGCTGCAGAGCCGCAATACGAACAAGCCCAGAATGATGTGAAATATTTCTGATACAAATTTTATTTTTATGTGAAACTATTCAAATGCTGCTGTACAACATGAACTACCTGAACCAAATCAAATCCTCAGGTCAATTCCTTCTTCCGAGTGCTCCTTAGATAACAAAGTCTTGTTCTGCGAATCTGTTCAATATATTAAAGTTGATTCACTCGGACAGTGTGTAAGATATAATACATTAATCTGGGCCATTTCAATTTCTGAGGCTGGGACTATAAAACTGGTGTGCTGCATATCTAATTTTTTTTGAATACCTGATTTATGCATCCCTCTGATGCACAGTGTCGATGGTATGGCGGATGCGGCTGCTGCATTAACAACGGGCTGCATCAGCACTCAAATCTTATCTTGTTAAATCAGACAAATGTAGCTCAATGAAAAGGAAGGAATAAATGCCTGGGATGGTTGAAAGGAGTGAATTTTAATCCTGTTTGTTAGGGGACTTTCATGGTGGGGGCTGAGTGACTGAGGCAGCAATGTCCACCAAGACCTTATGGGACTATGAATTATTACATGCTCACACATACAACTACACAGGCAGGGTATACAAAGGCACAGTTTTTCATTTTATTCCTACACAGACAGGTAAACATCCCCACACTGACATCCATCCAGATACAAACACACACCTCTACAAAACTGCAGGAATAAATGCCTTTTAGGAAAAGCAGGTCTATATTTACAAAGTGTAAATTTCCATCTCTCTCGGATTCAAGAACAACCATAATTGCTTCTTTGTATATAATTTATCATTTTATGCAGGGAAACAAAAGTTCTCACATGGCCTAAGTATCCAAGAATAGATTAGATTTTCAGAGTAATTATATATGTTTATATGATTTTGTGGCTGGATGGAGTACTGCCGGCGCTCTATACACAGTCAATATTAATTCTCAAGGAAAGAAAATGTTCCTGTGTTTGCACAATCAACGAGACCTTTAGAAATAAGCTTTCTGCCAGCCAAGGAAAAGTTTCAATGGCACAGACTCCGCAGCCCCAGCCAAGGTATTTACAATAAATGGAAGGTATTGTCAGAATTAATTCTTAGGGAAGACCCTGAATCCCTCACTGTAATTTGAATTCCCTTCTCTAGTAAACTCTCCTATTTCATCCTCAAACCATAACTTGGTAAAGAACCTTAGTTTGTCAATAAAAGCATATTTGGGAACAGACAAAGCTCTTCTACAAGGCTACAAGCAAGGCAGCCTCAGCAGCATAAAGCCCCAGTCCATTTAAAGCCAAGTTATAGCTAGAATTTTTTAATTGGCTCAAAGGTGAAATTTCATGCCCAGTAAAACACTAGAAATATATTATTTGAGCAAGCATCATTTCAGTACTTATTACTTTTCTCTCTCCACAAAGACTAATTATAACAGGAAAAAAGTCACAAGAACCCATCTCTGCAGCCTCTTCTTGTGTCCAAAGCTAGAGGGTCAGTTCTCCGTTTGTGACATCATTCCTGTTTTTTGTGATGTCATAAACACTATTTGCAATGATGCAGTATTAACCAGGAGGAAGGCTGAAAAGAGCCTGTCATGCTCAAATACCCTATGTAACAACTCTCCCATCTGCAAAAGACCTGGGACCAAATCCTTGAAAAGAAATTTGAATGCTGTGTTTCATTTCCCTGTTGACTGAATGCAAAGGCTCATCTTTAAATTCATGAAATATAAACATTTTAGAGTTGCTATCTTGAGTTAACTTAACCCAGCCTTAAAAACCCAGTAGTGAAAAGAAGCAGTGATGGAGGCCCAGACATGGCAGAGACAATTCATTATAGACCTTTTTGATCCAATTATCCAGGAGAGGTTGGGCTGTGCAGCCCAAATATGTGCAGTGCAATGGAAGAGAATACAAATAAAGGCCATGTTCTCACTTTTCCTAAAAGTTCCAATGGCTTTCCTCTATCCCATGCATATTAACAAGTGTGCAGATCAATTCAAAGCCTTATTTCTCTTTTGAGAACAAAGGGGGAAATGCACATTTATACCAGCAATTCCAAATCTAAGTAAGAAATAAGAGCCAATGGTTCTGACTGCTTTGGAGAACTGTGCTGCCAGGAGGGAAGGTTTCACTTCCTCACCAGTTCAGTGAACACTGGAAAGCCAGGAGAGGTCTTCCAGGGGGAGATGGGGAACGCTCTTTGTGTGTTTTAGGGAATTTACACTTAGCATTGTGCCACAGAGCAACAGCATTCCAGGGAGGTCACGCCTCAAGTCTTGGTGGCTGCCAGCCCAACCACTCCTGCTCTGAGAGCCCTGCTCAGGAGAAACAGCAGAGAGACACAAGGAAAATGGCCAAACCTTAGGGAAAATACAGATAAAATGAGCAAATCAAGATAATTGTGCTAATTATCATAATGAAGAGAAGATTTTGTGTTTGCATGAAGGCTCCCCCTCCCCCATCACGTGTACGGTGCTGCGGCCGCATCCAGGATAAATGAGTTCCAGGCCTGGCTGGATGCTCAGATTTCTGTCAAAGTGGCTCCATTACACGTGTGTCCCCCAGGGTCAGACTGCATTAGCAGACTCCTTTATTCCATACGTGATGAACTAAGGATTTGGCAGAGTGTGTTCCAAAAATCCATTTGCGATGGGCATTTGCAGTGTCTGCAGGAACTTCGGCTCACTTTAAAGCAGACTAGGAGGTTTGGCTTTTCTTTATTTTTTTTTTTTCTTTTTTGTTATGTTTCCATTGGTAGAAAAATAAACCCCGAAATGTCTTTGAGGTCATGGAACAGTGACCCCATTGGCTGGGCTAATTTGATTGTGCCAGAACAATAGCACTGTACTCCTCTGCCAGCCAAGTGCATGCTAATTATGCGATTTGCCCTTGATAAGACCTTGGTGGGTCATTCAGCAGTTGTGATCTGTCACTGACTTCTAATCATGTATTATCGTCTGGGTGAGTCAGAATGGTAGCCTAAGCTTTCTGTCTTTACAGCAATGTGGCACTCTAATTACCTTATGCCAAGTGGATATGCAGAGACTGAATTAAGTGATCACTGTGATTGCCTTCAAAATCTTCTCTTTATCCTTTGTGTTGCTTCTCTGCAATTTACATTTTAAGATGCCGAGAAGCTTTTGGTGAGACTGAAAATGCCACTCTAAAAAAAAAAAAAGATATTTTAATTTTTTAAAAAAAGGCATCTCACCAATTCTTAACAGTATTTAAATGCTGCTAAACAATATACTCAATAAGATTCTCTCAGTAAACTTGTTGGAAATTATAAGACATCCTTTCCCTTTTAATCTGCAGCCAAAATAGAAACAAAAGGAAAGCAGCCTAATCTCTTCCCAAAATTTTACCAATGCAAGATTGCTATTTAATATGTAAAAAATTAATTATAAAGTGCTTTTCCACATTGATTCTGCCTGTGAAATGTACACATAGATATAACAAATACTATGGAGCAAATGTAAAGCTGGAAAAGCTTCATTGCTGTCCTCATCATGTTCATTAATAACAGCAAAGATGGGTTGGTTGACCCTGGAGTCTTACAAATTCAGACACAAATTCCTCACCTATTGGCTCAGGCATTTGGTGGCAATTCAAGGGATCTATGAAAACACTCCATATTTCACCCAGGACTTTAAATATCAGGGGTTTTAACTGCACTGTGATCCCCTATTGTTGCATAGCAACTCTCAAAAACTACAAAGCAATCTGTTATGGTAAACAAGTCCCATTAACATCTGTATTTGCCCCAAGAATGATCTAATGCCTTTTGCAATGAAAATGTGGCGATACGTCTGAAGGTTAAACAAACAAAGTAATGATTTATAAAATTTGATAAGATGCATTTGTCTGAATCAGCCTTGAAAATATGAACTCTGAAGTGCTACTTGAAAGTTGTCATAAAACAGACAAAAAAACCCTCACAATGTTAAATTTATAGTACCACTAACAGAAAATAAGGATTTTCAAAGCTTTTCTGTATTGTCTGTCAATATTGCAGTATAATTTTTTTTATAGAAACAAACTGGGGGAAAAAAAAAGTCAATAAAAACCATAAAGCACAATTGAGAAAAAATTGCAAGCCTTATTTTCCTCAAATCACATGATGCCCAAGCAGCATTATTTGCTGAAACCTTGGTTTGTTTGGGGGTGGGAGGGAAGGAGAGAGAGAGAAAAAGAGAGGCAGAGTGCCTAGAAATAAGATGCAGTCCCTGGGTGGCAAAACAAAAGAGCCCAAGAAAAAAAAAAAAAGCTGTAGAAAGTTGACACAGTCAAGAATAATGGCTAAATCTATCAAGTTTGATCAGGTCTGCTATAATGAAGTGGAGCTTCATATTCCAAGCAGGGACAATGAAGACAGAAGTCAGGCTCTAGAAATGTGCTGCTCACTTTGTGCTTGGAATATGCAGCAGCCAGCAGGGAGCCACAAGATAATTACACAGTATTTGTGTGGTTCCAGGGAGCTTCCTGCGCAGGTTGAATGCCCGCGCTATATTAAAAGGCAGCACAGTGAAATGTTTTTAATGAATATTTTTGTCAGGGAAAGAAAAGGCATTTGAATGATTTTTGTGTATGCAGGGAAGGAGAGGTGGAACATCACTGTCAAAATAGAGGTACCTTTGTTTATATTTACTCCATTATTCACAGTTTCAAGAGCCTGATGTCCCTTCAATAATACAAATCACAATGCCAGCTTAACATTATTTAAGGCTAATCGCACTCAGTCCTAACTAATGTCTGCTGTTAGTGTGTTCCACTGAAATCCTGCCTCAGCTGCCTTGAAACTACTTTTATTTTTATTTCCTGTAGGAGCTGAAATGTTTAGACACATTTAATCAGAAAACTCAAAAAGTAACACAGATGTTGATACTTACTATTCAGTAGCCCTTGGCAGTGATAGATTTAAACCATGAGAATACATTATTCCAGCACTCTGTAATTCTCACCTAACAGATGTGAGTAATCCACTGAATTAAAACCCCCAGACATGAGACTTATAAATGCTCATCCTGCAGCACAAGCCATCACATCCTGGACTTGGGCAAAAAAGTTCATTTCAAAGGCCTTTTGGTGGCCCAGATTTCAATATTCTCTACACCTAAGCCAGCCCCTGTTCTGCTCACAACTGAATCCCTTCTGGTATGCACAGCCCAAGACAATTTGCTGTTCTGTGCTGCTCAGCATCCTCATGCAGGGTTAAATCAGGCCCTTTGGATTCCACAGCATCACCCTCCACGAGAAATACAGCAACAAACATCCACTTCCTGCTCCAGGCAAGGGCTGCAATCCATGAGGAGGGTTTTGTTGTTGTTGTTGTTGTTTTTTTACAATAAAAATTAATTTTTAAACAAGTACCATGGTCAGCTCTATAATTAAATTGTGATTTAGTATACTCCCTGGCTGAGAAAGCAGGTCTAGGAACTCTCAGTACCTCTACCTGCACTGTCCCATCTCTTTCCCACCCAAAATGTGTGCCTGGATTGAGGGCATTTATCAACAAACATGAAAGTCGAAAGGTTCTGTTTCTAAGAGTTTTCCTAGAAATGCCAAAGAAATAGACATCATAATTTCTGGACAACTTGGAAACAAGGAATGCAATTAAAAGGAGTCACTCCTTTGGTGATGATGCTTCAGGTAAACCACAGTAGCAGAAGACAGTTTCTCTTCACATCATCATAAATACAGGCAACTTCCATCCTTCCACATTTTTAACTCTGTGCTGACAAAATATAGTGACTGTGATAATAGTCCTTGGAAAACCACAGTGAAATAGGGTGATGCTCCACCTGAATTCTGCTGTTGAAGAGAATGATCTCAAGGATCAAGATAATGCAGCCAAAGAGGTGTTTGGTTTTGTTTCTTTTTAAAGGACATTAGAAAATTATTGAATAATTCTGATATTGTCACTGATTTTACAGCTTTACGTCTCTATGAAGAAAGGTTATTACAGAATAGCTATGGCCACAAATTAATCCCCAGTGTAGCTCCAGTGACTTCCTGTTTGATACTGGATTTAAGTGCATCTAGAACTTGAAATTTAGAAAACTAACAAACAAAACTCCAAGTTGTGAAAGTTATTCCTCAGAAATTTTTATTTTCAATTCAAATATTTGCTTCTTGTACATTTTTATTTTTAAGAGCACTAAATTAAACTTCCTTGAATCACTGAACTCTTCAGCAGTGTCACTTCACCTTTGCTACCTGTGGGGACTGATTCTGCCATTTTGAACAGGAGATTCACCAAAGTCAGGAACAAATCCTGTTGCAAAAAGGAATAAAAGGGTTCCACATATGTAACACCTCCGTATTTTTTGTTTGCATTCATATTTTAGCAACACTCTATGGTAGGATTTCTGCCACGATCAAAGGGCTACACTGGAAATACCTCTTTCAGAATGATCAGTGCTATATTTTTGCCAAGGAACTGAATGCAATTTCTGCTCCATTCTTTGTCTACAGCAGCTCTAATTTAAAAGGAAATCTTTCAATTACCAGATGAAGAGGTAAACAGCTGTCACATTTGGAGCCTATGTAAGCATTATAACCTACATTCCATACCCCTGAGCAAAGAAATCCAGAGGAACTTCCTCCACCACAAAGGATGGGAGCTAAGTGAGTTTTGATTTTATTTTTGGCAAGTTGGTAAAAAATTTTTGCAGCTTTAAAGGCTCAAGCCCACCTCTTAAATGGAGGGGAAATAATAATTACTCCTGGCTGGTGGAGGTTGCCTTTTGTAATTAGACCAAATAGTCACAACTAATCAACCACGACAAGCTGTGCTTCCTTCATTTCAAATAGTTCACTCTACCAAATCTGGTTTTGAGTAACTGAAGTATCAAAGATTACACCTCAACACTTAAGAGCTGAGCTCTCTTCCACCCACCACAGCACTCAGAGCCAATGCTCTGTGTATGCAGCTCATTTCTGTTTCTCTGCTGTTACAAATAAGCTGAAAGAATAATAACCTCATTGGGTCAGATTCTCGTTCTCGTTCCGCCTGTCCATTTAATTCCATGTAAGCCAGTGCATTACACCAGATTTACAGCACTCTGAGTGACAACAGGATTCACTCGGGCCAATAGAATCCACCCGGGTTCTCACAAGTTTGACTCAGAGCAGAACTGTGCCTGTAACACAGCAAAGAAATCTTAATACCATCCTCACTGTGCACCCTCTTCCCTTGCAGCAGCCATATAAACAGGGTAATGAAGGCACAGATCCTTTTTGCATCTGTATATTAAACAGTTATTTTGCCAGTATTTATATGCCCATATCCCTGGGTACAAACAGAGCCAGGGATATCAACCATAGCTGTTGCATGAGATGAGCTCTGTATCAAAGGAAAAAAGGCTCCTCTCCATCTCGGATGCTTTATTTTATTCAACCAGCTCTTTTTCACATTGTTATATCCAGTGAATGTAGCACGGTTGGATTCAGAAGAGAACCTTAAGCGTTATCATAATGCTTAGAAGCAATGGCTTCACACTGTATAATCTATCAAAGGTGTCAGATTTACAAAATGCAGATTTTCTGTCAAATTTGGGCACTATAAGCACTGTATCTTTTCACTAAGGTGCTGACTGCTGTTTTAATGAGGCCCTTTGGTGGCTGTAAAAAACTGAAAGGAGAGGATTATAGGGGTTACCCTAGGTATTGTCTATTTGTCTTACAAATTTCACACTAACTACCAATTACATCGCCATAAACCTTTTGGCTACTTCAAGCTATATGCCATATAATACATAAAAAATACGCTGTGTTAACCTCTCCCATATTATACGAGTAACTACAGCCACTGATGCAAGTAACATATCTAATGAAGCCAATAATGAGCCTCTTTAAAAGTAGTCTTGTTATAGGAATAATATTAGAGCAGTTCAGTTAAAGGCTAAGGTCCATTATGGCACGCTTCCTATGTTCTCCAGTCCCAGGGCTGAAAAGATGCTGACATGCTAATTCAGGCTCAAGAAGGGCATTAATCTCACAACCTTCTACTTGTCATGCTTAATGGGACATCCTGCCTAGGTGAAATGAACCTGATGTATTCAGGTAAACATAATTTAATAAGGGGGAAGGAAAAAAAAAAGCAATAGCCAGGGTCCAACATAATGGGAAAGGGAATATTTACGATTTATTTATGTTTATATCTCAGTGGAGAGGATTGTTAACATTCAACTGAGAATTAAGCAGTGTAAGAAAAGGGCAAATAATGCAGGATTTGTTTAAAACCCAACTGCTGAAATATTGGTGCATTTAAAGGAACACGTTAATTTGGAGGAGGAGGAGGAAGGGATGCGCTAATGTGGGGCTTAGAGCACTTGAGTGTAAAATAGAGATCTGGAGCTATGGAGTCTGATATTTAAAAGCCAAGCATGAATGTCAGTGCGTAGCTGGAGATCTTCTTTGGGCTGTCATCAATCATAAGTCTAATAAGCTACCTAAAATTATGTCACAAGGTACAGAACAGTACCAATGGCAGCAGCTAAAGCAGCGCATGCCCCACCTGCAGCCCAGCTGGGAAATGCAGGACCCACCTCCCAAACTCCCTAAAGCACAAGGAAAGCACACCTGGACACAGACTACATAGGCCTGGTGGTCTGTGCTGCTGAATTTACAAATCCATTCCTTGGATTAGCAGGAGATCAAAGTACAAAAATATATTGTCAGCTACGCAGGAAAAATTGATTCATGAATAGCAGCTAGGTACCCAAGAAAGCTAAAGCATTGGATATGAACCTGTAGGATGGACTTCTTAGGTTTTGCCCCTAGGAGAGGGTCTTTATTACCCTAGAATTTGCCCTTCACTACCCTGGAAGTCTAAAGGTTTCTGTGCTGCATGAGGGAGCAGGATGGAATCATCAGACACTCAAAGGGAATAAAACTATTATAGATGCTCCTTGGTGACTGGAGAGAGCACAACCCCCCACTCCACTGCAGAGCAGGGCTGTCGTTCCCAACATCTGGGGCTTCTTTAACAAACCACAGCTTCATTCCTTTCATTCCTGTACAGCCCAGACACCCACTGTAGCATCAAAAGCTCAAGGGAAAAACTCTGCAGGGTCCTTTGGCTGTTGTCAGGTTTAACTGTAGCCGCTACCTAACGGAGCGGGGAGTGTGTCACATCACCAGGGTAATGGTGATGAGAAACCAGACAAAATTAGGTAAATATCCCAGTGCTGTGATTGTGGAACAGCTGTGTTACAGTTGTGTCCTGTTCCAGAAAGGGAGCCAAAGGCTCCTTTCTCCCAACAGCAACTCCTTTTGCTGGACAGGCAGAGCCCAAAGTGCCCTGGTTTCACAGCACTGAGAAGAAACACAAACTTCACTTTTAAGCAGTAAAACCCCCAGTTATGGAGGGAGCACCATTCAGTGGGGCCTGTGCAGGCTCACACACAGAGGCATTAATCTTGTTAAGCCTCCAAACGCACACTCCAAATAGGCCTTCGCTGCCTCACTGGCTCCCAATGCACCTTTTGACCATAAACATCTGGGTAGTTTATCTAGGCTGGTTTTTGCAAGCAGTTTCCTCTAAAGCCACTAATGCAGGCTGTTGCAATGGGGCTCCTTGGTGCCTATTAGGTGCTGGCCATGCTGAGCCAGGGTGGGGGCTGTGCAGATGAACTGCTCCACAGGGAGCTGCCCAGACTCTGCTGCTGCAAGGCACAAACCTTCCTGGAGCTCTCAGGTGCTCAGAGGAGTACACTTGCCATTAAATTGTGTCACAGGGAGAGGCCTATTACCTGGGAAAGCCGATCCTGCTCCAAAGGCCAATGCAAAGGGACCATAACCCTCTTTGGGGGAGATCACGTGTCCAGAGGAAGCAGCCCCACGAACCCCAGGCAGCTAAAGGCCACAGTGATAACAGGCCAAGTACGAGTCAGGTTTGACACGCAGCTTCCCATCTGCACAAACCTGAGTCAGCCAGAGGATGGCCCAAAGAAATCAGCAGCTCAGAAGTTCCACTAGTAAGTATCCATTTGTGCCCAGCTGCAGCTTGTGAGAGATTTGGAAGTGGAGGCCAGTGAGATCACCTCAAAAACACTGGCAGGGTGTGCTGATCCAGCACAAAATCTCCCCCTTAAAGTTAAGGAAAAGACTCAACAATATTCCCATATTTGAATGCATTCTCTCTCCAATAGATACTTTCTCAGCCTCATTCTTGAAGTTCCCTGGGTGCCAGGCAGTTCTCCCCGACTTCTTATGATTTTTTTTCTCCCCATCCAAATGGGAACCATGTTCTGCTCTGTATAAAATCAGCTCTGCAGAGCTGGATAAAATATGTCACCTTAGGCACCTGAATTAATAGTTTGGTTATGTACTCTGTTAAGTCTTTACTATAGATCAGCATAACTGTGCCAGACAGACAATTCTTTAGAGCTAACATTTTTAAAAGGTGCCAAAGCCAAGAGCCCTTTGAGATCCCACTGAATTACCCAGATTAAAAAAAAAGCACAAACCCAACCAGACTTTTTTTTTTTCCTCCTGCAGCTTTCTTCAGTACCACTGGAAATATAATATACTGGAAAACATTGGCAGGAATAAGCAGTTCCGTGGAGTTGCTAAAGCTGCAATTAATGTTAATGAAGCTAAACCTTTCACAGAAAGGAGCCACAGTATAAACTGGATAAGTGAGAAAAACGATCAGCCATTGCGTTCTTTCCATACAGTCCATCAGAGTATTGCCTCTGCGAAGCCATCTTGATTTGAAACCACGAAATAAACCAAAATAAATCTGCAAGCAGGTGTTCCTTGGTGGAAGTTGTAACGCAAACAGCCTAATTTTAGCTTCTACTGAGAGAGTGAAGTAAATTTACTGCTCAGCGATGCATCGAGCACAGGGAGGACACGAGCAGCAGGAGCTTCCAGCAGGATGACTGCTATTAAAGCAGGAAGACTTCCCGCGGCTGTTAAGGAAGTAGTGGAAGGCAGGTGATGGAAGTGGGGGCTTGCCAGGCAGCCACGGGCCCACTGTACATGTTAAGTTGTTGTTTTCTGCTCAGCTAAGCAGCAGAGAATTGATATGTTCGCAATGAAGTGCAATGACAATTAAATTGTAACTGACCTACATGTTACCATCATTACGCTTTCTCTTTTTTACTGCTTTCCCTCTTATTTAATCACACAGTATGGGGTTTTTATTAGGCTGTAATGTTAAAATCTTCATCCATTTAGCCATAAATGTTTGACTGGTTATCTATCAGACTTCCCTGCACTATACAAACAAAACCATTTTGCTGAATCATTGTTGACTTGTTTGTGGCCTAATTTAATGAGTGTAATAACTTACATGACTACCCAGTTAACATTTAGGAGCCCAGAAAAGACCTGCTAGCATGCAGCAAGCTACTGTATATGTTTTCTATTCTTATCACTCCTCTTTGCAGTAAATTTTATACAATAATATGCACTTCTTGCAAGACTGTCTTTGCTTTTACTCAGCCCAGGTTGCAATACTGAAAATCAAGGTCCTCAAATTTTCAGTGGAGTTTCAGCTTTCTAAGAATCAGGTAGCCTCTTACATAGACATTAAAATACCAAGCACAATGAAGCCTCAGCACATCTCCACTGCACTGTGCCCATGCAGGAAGCCACCTTATTGAGGAGGCGAACAAAACCAGTTCCTAGCACTGACACAGAAAAACGTTTTGAAGTTAAAAAAACTACAGAAAACGAAACCTTATTTCAGATGAGGTGAAAGAAACATGGCTGATTAATGGCATTCAGGGGCCAGTCCTCGGTGTTTGGGCCTGGGCCTTCCTGAGGAAGGAGAAGAAGATCCCCTGAGTCCAGGGAACCCCCAGCAGCAGTGTTCAGCTGTGGGATAATTTTTACTCCATTATCCTGAAAATAAACCCCAAACCTTCTTGTCATTACCTACAGTTTCAGATTCATCTGTCATCGGAGAGCCCTGCAGATCAATTAAGTAACAAACAAGAGTCTCCATATTTATACACTAATTTAACACATACTTGGCAAGACAGAGGTGCTTTGCTCATTGCAAGGCCATAACTCAAGCACCAATACATAGAGGGTGACAGACAATTTGTGAAGTGCAAACACTGAAATTTTCCATTTTCCACACAAAAATATCATTTCAGTGTGACAAAGGGATGGTACCAATTATATTTTACTGCAGACATCCTTTGTTAATAGCAATGAATCAAGCTGTAGCAGGGAATTGCAGTCTCTGCTGTAAAAGTGACACTGTCCCAGGTAAATCCCAAAGCATGGAAGAACCTCAGTTGTCCCCCAGACACATTCCAATAACCCTCTTTTATCCACAGGAGAAAGGAACCCCAAAAGGCATCAAAACAGACACCAGGATGAATTGGAGTTCCTTTGAGTCTGTATCAAAGGGCTGAGCACAAGGATTTTCAACTGAGTAGAAATGATCATGTATGGATCTACCATTTTATGAATATTTTACCTAGACTCCTGTATTTTTATTGAACGCCATGAACTTACAGTAAAATTGATTTAAAACAAATAAGAAACAGCTAATATTTGATAATTTATAATTTGCTTACTGTATTTTCATAAAGTGAAAAGCTTTGTAGTTTTTGTTCTTTCAGTCTGCAATATGAAATGCACGTTCTCTTTATCAATAGTATAATACTGACCTAGGAAAGTCACAAATTATTTAATTTCAGGAAAGGTTTTTGGAAAGATACCTGAACTCAGTACACAGCTCTATTTTGTTTTAAAAACCCTTTAAAGACCTCAGTAACAGCAAAATGGGTAAATTGTCAAAGAGGGGTGTATTTCAAAACCTTTGCAGGGCCACAATCATGAGTTTTATTTTGAATGGATAACAGCACACACCATGTGGCCTGGCAAATCACACTGAAGATTTTTATTATTAAATCCTGCAACCTTAAATATTTGATGTTTTTTCATTAGTGTTTCTGACTCTCTTCTATTCCATTTGTAGGACTGAAGAACAATGCTGGTAGTAAAAAAATCTGACAGAACAAGCCTCTGACTCACAACTTTTCTGCTTTTCCTTCCCTCTTTGTTTTTTACTTTCTCAACATGGCACAGAAAATACAACCTGGAGAACTTTCAAGCTACAGCTCAGACAACAAAAAACCAGAATTCTCCAAGCATAGGACTCAGCCCTGTGGAATCCAGCAGGAAATGAAGGTAATATTCATAATCGAGTACTTCTGCAACTTCCTGAACAAAGAACCTGCAAAATCTGTACCAAAAATATAATCCCATGTTATTTTTTCAAACTTCAGTCACTGCTATTTGTGCAGTGCGGAAAACTGAGGCAGATGAACTGGGAGTCACAACAAGATCTGGGGAAAAATCTAAATGCTTTTTTTGCTGGATGAATATACAAAAGCTGGATAAAGTTAATCCTCGGGTTTTGTGAAAGGAAAACTGCCTTCCAAATCCCAGTCCTGAGACAGGAAGTGAACTCCACAAGTGCACAAGTGCCTCCCTCACTCCACAACTGCTCTGTGCTGTGCAGAGCCAGGTGATGCTTGCTTTAAAACCTTCCTCTAGGTCAGGATCACTTCATGATGATCCATGCAGGTCCCTTGCCACTCAGGATATTCTCTGATTTTAAATCCAGCCAACCATCAATCCCAGGACATTCTGCCCCAGCCATTGTCCCAGCAGCTCCTGTGTTTTGACACTATTATCCTTCTGGCTCTATCAACACCTCTGTGAAGCAGATTTATTCTGGTCCTATGCTGCAAACAACCTAAGCTACCTCAAAATATTTTTCCTGTTATTGGGACAAGGCAGGTGGGGAATGGACTCTGAAATTCTCTTGTTGACACAGCCAAAGGGTTATGTCAAATGTATCTATGTGTCTGAATAAATGCACACAATTCCCACAGTTCCTCCCTTCCACCCCACCTCTACAAATTTACTTTAACTATTTAATCAATTTGGTTGAAATTCAAAGTAGTAAGTTGTTAGTTGCTACTTAACATTCCTTATAAATTGCATTTATTAGTTACAGGAAGGAGTCTTGCCATTGTTACAGTAATTTAAATTGTTACCACATGGCTACAGACTCCTGCTGACTGGTGGGTTTGGGGCAAAATCAGCTCCTTAAAGATCTTTAAAAGACACTAGAGATAAGCTAACCAAATTTTTGTCCAGGAAGTTACAATTTATCAAACATGTAATGCACCATGGATGAAATATTCATTGTAAGCAGCACATAACATGGTCCATGAAATGACATCTTAGCATCTCTCACTCTGGTCATATGGAAGTTTGCTGACAGGGCAGGGTGATGCTCCATTGATATTTAACAGTCCCAGCTCCAATGTCCTTTGTGAGACTGCAACTTTATCCACTCCAGTCCGTTCTTTCCCGGCACTAAATCAGTCAGCTTTGACACACGACACTGTTCCAGTCCCTTTGCTCAATTTTAATGCTGGAGATGTTTTAACTTCCCAATATTATTAACTTGGAAAGCAACTGAGGAAAAAATCTCCTCCTTTCCCAATTCTCCCTGCACTTCTTGGATACATGCACACCCTTGTGATAAACCCTGACCTCCCAATCCTAAGGAAAAGGATGGTCTCTGCTGGGGGTCACTGGAGAAATCTTTACAGCTGAAGACTCTTTAACCTTGATGCAACACAGACAAGAATACATCAGCACCTCCTATAGGAAAATTCAGATGAACACCACACAAAAAATAACAAAATAAAATAATAGATTCATCTTCCTGCAGCTAAAGATAAATATTAAATAATCCTATCTGCTTCTGGCTGAAAATTAATTTCTTCTAAGGCAAATAGTGTAATACATATGTGCGTTTCAATTCCCATTTGGCAAAAAGCCTATTTTCAGTCTGCAGTACATAGACTTTTGGAATATCAGAACTGCATTCATCACAGACACACTTAAACAAATAAAATCTTCCTTCGGGTACCAATTCGCTGTGGTCTAGTAAAATATATATATATTTTTTTTTTTGAACCACCAGTATTTCCATCCAATCCAGATAGCCAGATTAGAAACACAGCCCTTTGTTTAATATTTAATTAGTCCAGCAAACCCCTCCAGGAGGGTTATCCCCAGCATCCAAACTCCTCTGCCAAGCAAGGCCACACACTGCCCACTTGTGCCATACAGACAAACGTCTGTATTTTGGGACTGAGCCATCCATGCAGCACTCCTGATTAACTCATTGCCCAGGAAAGGACAGCAGAGCAAACACAAGTCTGAGCACTCTCTCCCTGCCTTGGCTCAGACACGAACGTCTCCATCCCCCGTGCTTCTGTCACTCCCGTGCTGCCGAGCACTTGCGAGACACCTCTCCACAAGCATGGATCCACCGTGCACTAATCAGGCTCAGCTGCTGTGTGCTGTGTGAGACTTGCCAGGTGAAATGTTGTGACAGAAAACCTGACATGCCATGACATTGTGCAGTCTTGTCAGCTTCCTGGGAATGCACATTATTCTCTCCCTTTCCCACCAAAATCCTCTTCTCCTGTTTTGGAGCAGTATCCAGTTGTCTCTGGCACCACCCTCCACAGAACTACATCCCCATGGCATGTTCTGGGTGCATTTCACCCTCCCTTACTGTTAAAAAACTTCCTTCCCCATGCTTGGAGCTCTGAGGGATATGAATTGCTCACTGCCCAAGGCTGGAGAGCCTAGATATTTTTCCAGACCCCGTCGCTGCCCATACAAGCACATGAATTTACAGGTTTGTCAGCCTGTTCTTCACTCAGACTCTTCTAAAGTCCAGCCTGGGCTCTGACAAAGTCTGTAGCCTCAATTCTTTCTCTCCAAAACTTTCAGATATCTCTTGATCTCAGTCTCTTAGCCAGGACCTATTTGGCAGTACCCAAAGTAGTTGCTCTGATGCAGGATGCACAGATAAGATATTAGACCCAGCTACCATGGTGATTGATATTCTAAAAATATCCAACTCAGCTGTACTGACAGATGGGTTAAATATATGGCTGCACTATACCTGGATCACAATCTGTTAGCATGAGAATGCAGATAAGGACCAGCAAGTGCAGTTCAGTTGGGGAAGTTTAAAGAAAAATGCACAAAAAAGTACCTATAAACCCAATGTTATCAAACTCTACTGGTCTCATATGTTAAATAGGCTTAATTTTAATTTTCTCTCTTTCTGCTCTGGCAACTGTATCTAGTCCCATTCTGCACTCAAGGCAATGACAAATATGCAGATTGCAGTGGTAAGAAGAAGAAATCCAGTTCTTAGGAAACACAACATGACAGAAAGCATTTGTTGCTGCTGCTGAAATTTGTGTATCTAAGCATTCTGAGAAGTCTAATGTGATCTTAGGCTGCCTGCTGCCTTGGAAACCAGTGGTCAGATACTCTCAGCAGTGGGCATAACCAACTAGAACATTTTGATTAGATGAAATTTCATGGAACTGAAATATTTCACACACTGGCTTCAGTGAATTTCTGTCAAGGGCCGAAAAAAGAGAGCACTCCTTGAAAATCACAACCCCACATCCTGGTGGTTTGGACACAGGGTTGTTGGAGCTCTAGACTCAAACCCCTGTTGGACCAAGTGATCTGGAATTAAATCAATTGCACTTGAAGCCAACAACAGGCAAGCCAGGCTGCTAACAGAGAAAGTCAAGAGATGTAACTCTCAGATATAAAAGAGAAAGAAATAAACCCAAACACATACCTATTTTTCATGTTGTTTGACTCTCTCCATTGCAACCCTAAAGCTTTGAGAAGTCAAGTAAAATTTGTCTGCTTGCCCAAAGCAAAGCATTCAGATTTCAGAAGTTAGTACAGAGTAACAGAGCTAAAAACTACAAAAACATCAGGTGATGAGAGTTCCACTTCCTAATACTCTTGCTTTGGAGAAACAGAAATCCCTTTTCCTCAGATACCATGTTAAGGTTACAAGGCTGAACAGAGAGTCTAGTTATTGTAGGAATAAGAGAATCAAATTAGCAAGAGAAAATGCATTTGGATCATGAGGTGGGTTTCTATGTATCCCACCTCTGCAGCACAAGGACTGGAGTTCAGAAAGCAACCTTGCTGCATGGGGCAGCTGGCAAATATTGCTGAATATTGTTTTCCTCCAGGCAGCAGCTTGGATGTGAGAGCATACATTGGGTATGGGCTGTCCCCACAGCCTCCAAATCTCAAGGGCCGTTCCCAAGCTGTGAAAGGCATTTAGCTTTTGGCAGCACGGTGATTACAGGGAAGGGCCCATTTGCAAAGTGTCCCCTTCAACCCACAGAGCTGCCACTGCAGCTCCCTCATCCCAGGTGGGATCACAGCAACGGGTTAGGCTGGAATTGCAGTGGCAAGATGCTGTAAAGTGCCTCTGACTCCCCATTAAATAAATGCTCTTTATTAAAAACGTCTTTTCAATCATTCGCGTTTCTTCGCATCCGGATCTGAACATTCCTGGGATTTCTCAAGGTCAGCTGTGCACAGGGATGTCCCTCTCTCATATTGCAACCCCCTGAAGTGATGATTTCTCCTTCTGTCTTTGGGCTCAGAGCAGAGCTGCCCTTTGCAAGCACCAGGTGGGTCACACTCCCCAATAACAGCCATTATGTATGGATGCCATTTGGATTTCAGCATATTTGTATGGGAATCACCCTTGTGGTGTCATTTTACTCCTTATAAATCACTTCAATATCAGGCTCATAAACCCAAAGTGATTGTAGAGAACAAATAAATACAGATGCATTGCTGGAAATGTGCAACAAGGAATGCTGCTGGAGTGCTCTCTGAGGGCTGTGGTCAGCACAGGAGAGGTTTTCCACCCACTCTTTCTTTTCGTAGCCAACCTGTTTTTACAATTTCAAATTTAATACTTTTTCTAATATATTGTACGTTACCTCCCATGTATTTAAACTGTACTTAAAAGCATGCTAAGAACTGGTAATTCTTTAATGGTTGTTCACTTACAAGCGATTGTGGGTCATTACACAATCATTTAAAGGGCATTAATGAGAACCATTTAATGGTTTTAGTAGAATATCATTGTAAGGGACAGGGGAAAAGTTACTGGCTGTAAATTTTTATGACCATTTCTTACAAAACGTATTACTTTAAAGATTTATGTACGTAACAATGAGTACAATAAAAGCCATGCTAAAAATAATTTGAAATCAAAGTAATGCATATAGATAAGGTCCCACTTGTTTCAGTTTTCAATGCACAAAGATTTTCTCTCTTCTTTTAGAAACCTTTTGACTTGCAGTGCAGCTTCAGCTCTCCTTTATAAAAAGTCAGAGCAGGAAAAAAAAAAAAAGTGCTCAACTCTACATTTCAGCAAGGCATAAATTGTCCTTTACGGTCCATATTTTATTTTTACTTTTCACTCCTTGTTTTGCATATAAAGTCAGTATTTTCTCACTTTTTCCTCAGATACAGCACAATACGCCAGCTTTTAACCACAATGCAAGGAGAATAAGGAGAATTACTTTCCACAGGCATCTTGAACTGTACATTTCATTGGCTTTTTATAAATGGAAAATAAAGGAGAACTCTGCACACCAAAATTAAAAGGTTGGCTATTTCCCCACATGGAAATTCTTTATTACTGTACTAGACCAGAGCATACCTTCAAAACTACAGAAATTTATTTTGAAAACCATTCATATGGATGCATTAACCTTATTAAAGTGCTTTAATAACAAAACAGTCATCATATTATGCCTGGTTTTGTCCATTTGTGATTCCCATGGAATATCTAACGAGGAAGAGAATGCCCTTTTCCCCCAGTATTCTTGCATAAGTAGGAGAATATTTCTAATTAACAGGCAGAGTTAGTACAGCACATGAATTGAACTCAACCATATCTCTAGAAACGCTGATATTTTTACTGTTTGCATTAAGTAAGGATTGTATTTCTCTCTGAATCTGACCCAGTACCCATTACCAATAAGATTAAGATTTAAGATAACTTGGTCAAAAGATACTGAATTATAACTTTTAATTAAAGGGTAGGAAATAGTTTCTTTAAAACAAACATGATAATACTTTCAAGATCATTATTTTTTATGTAATGAACAACAAACCTAACCTGAATATTTTTAAGTGTGACACTGCAGAGCCAAGGAAAGGGAATTTTTCAAAACTTCAAGGCAACAAACATGCAGCTCATCTGCAGCTTTTGAATGTTTGGAAGCACTGCTGTTCTTTCATGGGGAGTGTTGTTGGCCTTACACTCTCCAAAATTCAGTTTAAATTCTAATTAAGATGACCAAGATATCAGTGAGTTATGAGGTGATGGTTATTACTGTGTTTTCTTTTACTTTTTACTGATTTGGTCCTATTTTGAAATGACTGAAGAAATTTAAGCGCTAGACTGATCTGATTCACTTTTGTGTTTGAGATTGTGTACAAAGCAGTGATTAATATGATGCGACATGGTGGCTGTCTCACCTTTAATACAGATTAACATTTGATTGGCATCTCAGGAATTCTTATTGCTGTGAATCCTTGAGCTTAGTCTCCAGAATTCGGTTTAACACAAGAGCAGAATGCAACTGATTTTATTGAAATTGTAAATGCAGGGTCTGCACAAGTCATAAGTCCAACTCCTGCAGAATTCCACAGAGTATTTCCCAGTATGAGGCAGCAGATGCACCTTCACATCCCATCCTTGAGCTGTCCCATGATTCTGTTTCCTGAACAAGATGTGTCACCAACACTCAACTGTGTCGCAGCCATAAAGCAGGGACTAACCCAGGCACTAGGATGAGATCAAATCCCCTTTTACCACCAACCTGCACTGGGAGTTATAACCTGCATTTCTGGAAACAAAAGGGCGACACACTAAAATCAATGGACCACTTCATTCCCTGGTTTTGTGATCCTGCTAATTTTTGGTATTTTTCACTTCTCCTTCACATTTTATTTTTCACTGGGTATTAATCACTGTTAGCTGTATTTTCCCCTACCAATTCTTCACCTCATCAGAAAACAGCACCTGAACTCAGAGCACAAAATTAAGAGATTCATAAAAATCGGGGAATGAAATGGCACATTGGTTTAGTGTGTCAGAGTTTCACCTCCAGGAAAACAGGACTATGAAAGAGGAAGAGGAAAAAAAAGAAGCAAGAAGCAAAAATTTAAATAAAGAGAAACAACAGGAGCACAGGAAGATGGGCAAACAGGATGAAGATGGGAACATAACTAAAAAAGGAAAAGGCAAAATTTAAGTGGATGTAAGATTAAGAACTACATGACATTTTCTTTATACACCTGCACACATTTCCATGTGCTACAGCACACACTAAAATGAGGAGAAAGGCAAAGGCAAAGCACTGAAATGCTTCACTTTTTTTCCTACAGCCCCACTAAAAAAAGAGGAAATTGAATGTCATAAATATCTTCAAACAATAAAGTTTTGATTTACAGAGAGAAAAGCAAATAAATTGTGAGTAATGATTTGAGGTTGTAGAGGTCTCCAAGCACTACATGTTTTCTATTTGTCATGTGTGTTTCAGTATTTAGATTCACTCAAGTATATTTAGAACACAGATTCTGCTGAGTTTTTTGAAGGTATTTGGCTTGCACTAAGCTTTTTCCTCACTCCTTAATCAAATACCAACATGGACCACACAGGCACCTTTGTAATTGCAAGACAATATGGGTTTGTTGCAATTATTGACTTCACACACACACACACACACACGAGTGCCACTTCTTCACAGCTTTTTGAATTTAATCATGTTTACTGATGATCCTTTGGCTACTCATAAAAACAGAGACAAATATCTCCACAACTGCCTTTACTGTGAGCAGCATTCACATAGGGTTTCAATCCATTGCCTTGTCCCTAAAATTGTTTCAAATAGCCAGGAAGCTGCCTACAGTTCTGAGCTTCCTCTTCTGGCTTTGCACAAGCAGTTAACTGAAAATGGATGGAAAATTACAACAAAAAGTATGGAATTCAAAGATAATTAATTTACTACATATTTTCAAGGTACCAAACTTTAAAATACCTGTGAGGAACTGCTATTTTCAGCTTTCAGTCTAAATAGCTGCCAAGACCCACAGCACAAAAATGAAGGAACAATTGCAGAACAGAACCTGGGAAAGCCAGAGAGACATTCAAAGCAGTGTCAGTTTGGCTCCAGTGATCTGATCCATGAAGTCTTAAATGCAGAGTTGGGCAGTATCCTGGAAAGGTGATTTGGGATTAATCATGGAATGGTTTCGTTTGGGGAGACCTTAAAACTCATCCGGTTCCAACCCTGTCCCACAGGCAGGGACACCTCCCACTTGTAGTTGGGCGTTCAAGTTCTGGATCTCAGACATGCAAAATATCCTGCTCAGAAATGTATTTTTCAGCAGAAAATGCAGAACTTGAGCTGTTAATAGCTGATCTACAGGGTCAACAAAAGACAGAAGGGACATTTACTACACCCAAGAATGTTCAGCAATACTGCATCTGCCGATCAATAAAAACTATTTTAAGATACAACAGCACTGAAAGACAGTTAGAAACGGTTTATTAAACATGGTGTTATTGCAGACTGCAAAATTTCTGTGGGGGGAAACTCATTATATAAATGGACCCAGAGGCTACCAAACACTGGAGCCCTGGCTCTGGCTGGCTGTTACCAGGATTCAGGAATGGCTGCCACAGGGCCACAGAGCACCATCACTGTGCTGGTGTGACAACTTCCTTGGAAAAAAAAAACTGCTGGTGACTTCTGAGAGAAGCTTACAACCAGGAATTTGGGAAGAGGAGGGACTTGTAAATGGTGTATTCCAGTAATTCATTCAATCCAAGTACAGTAATCAGGGGTACATAGTGATCAAAACAGCTTTAGAAGTGTCTCCATGACAATCTAGGACAAGTAGTAAAGATCCCCAAATTTTGCTCAGCCTGGAAAACTGAAGGCTTAGGGGTGACCTAATTGTGCCCTTCCAGTACCGGAAAAGAGTCTACAAGAAAGAGGGAGGGGCACTGCTTACAAGGGATGGAGTGACAGGACAAAGGGGAATGGATTCAGACTGACAGAGCACAGGTTTAGATGGATATTAAGAAAAAGAAATCCTCCCTGTGGGGGTGGTGAAGCCCTGGCACAGGCTGCCCAGAGGAGCTGTGTCTGCCCCATTCCTGGAAGGGTGCAAGGCCAGGCTGGGCTTGGAGCACCCTGGGATAGTGGAAGGCGTCGCTACCCACACCAGAGGGGTTGAAACAAGATGGGCTTCAAAGTCACCTCCAATCCCAACCATTCTGTTATGGTTTTGATTTTATTATTTTACTCTTCCCAACACCATCAGCAGGCATTGCTGGTACATCACTCTGAACATCTGGTATAACATCTCTGCATTTAAAAAAAGTCCATTTTGACCTGTGTGTGGATAATTTCACCACACTGACACTTCAACTTTCTCTCTGCATTCTTCTGCCTACCACATCTCTGGGCATTCTCAAAGAATAGCTTTAAAGAATAGCTTAACAGCAAAATTTGGGTTTGTGACAGGCACAGGAGTAGTTTCCCTGTGAATCTCTGCCACAGCCCTGTAAGCTGCACCTGAAGGTGCAAGCACAGTAGAACTGATGTACCAGGTTATTTTCTGTGAATTCAGGAGCACATTTTAAAGCTGTGACACAGGCAGTGCATCCTCTGACACAAGCTGGGAAGCAGAAAGTCACCAGCCTCAGTTCCTGCCTGAGAGCTGGTGACTCCCTGAAGGATTTACCTCTCTGCTTTTGATTCCCTATGTGCCACCAGGGAATAACAGCACTTACCTACTTCACAGCCAGGCTCTTGTGAGAACTAATTAATGTTTGTTGCCCAACACTTGGAATTTGTAAAATGTCATTTAAGGGATAAGTATTATTGCCATTATCATCAGCACTGTCCTGGGGACCACAGGCACACGAAGACAGCTGCTCCAAGAGCTACTTAAATGCATTAAGAACAACAAGCAAAACAGTAGAAAAAGCATCAAATCTCTGATTTTCTTAGGAACAAGTTCTTAAGAAAAATATATAGTGGTTGACATCATCTGCCTGCCTAAAAGATTTGTTTGTCATGGTCTCACTCTGCCTTGTCCCCTAGGGTGTCAGTGGGACCATTCTGGAATGGCAGTGGAACCCACCACTGCAGGACCTGCCTGAAACTAAGATGCTGCCCACATGCAGTTTAAGAAGTCTGTTCTTCCCCAGCTTTGCCTCCTGTGGAATCTCATTTCACTTTTTAATTTCATTTTCCCTTTCTAGACAGCAGAGTTAAGGTCATCAGCCAGTGATGTAACAAGCTGGTTAGGAAGGTGCTGGAACCACAAGATAACTATATTTAGCTAGAAAATTCCAACATAAATTATATTGCTAAAGTCTATTTATGCAATTCCTTCTGTGGATATATTAAAAGCTATTTTAAGTATTCATACTCATTGGGGGGAAAATAGAAGCCTAAACTATGTCCAAAAGGTAAGGACAGGATTCAGTACCTGCAGAGACAGACACTGAAGGTTTATCTCCTTCCAAAGGCAGAGATTCCTAGAAAAATCCTTTAGTTTTATCCCTGGGACAGACATATCCAGTTTGGACCTTGTACGCTACCAACTCAGCACACTCTGAAAAACAAACTAGAGCTCCAAGAACCGTGGTTCTCTGGAAACTTTTTCCTCATTAACCTGAGGTTCTGGGGAATCAACTCCAATCAGGAAGATATTTACATCCAGATCAATGGGAAATGAGACTTCCCAACACGGATTGTGTCCCGCACAATATTTTAGTGTCCCAAACCTATTAAGTGCTGTGAGATTTATACCATCAAGTTCATGTACCATGCTATAATTTACATTTAAAAGTTGCCTTGCAGCTGCTTCCCCTTGGCCTGTTCTTCCATTATATCCAAATTAATAAAGTCTGTAACCTGTGCTTTCCTGTGCTAAGGAAAATGAAGGAATGGGGAGTGGTTGGAAGGAAAGAATGAAAACAACCAAGTCAACACCAAATGACAATATTTCTGAACAGTTATAATGTGTCTGGAAAAAAAAATCACTTAATTCATCTATGATATTGTGTATTAAAACCAGACTTTTTCATATTTTTGACTTCTCAAATGAGTGCCTCAGCAAGGGATCACTGGGGCAGCCACAGTATGCAATTGGGATTGATTGATCCCAATTGACTCCAATTGGGATCATCTCTGTTAAACCTTCAGTGATGCAAAGCACAGACAGAAGTGCAAATAAATAGGTATCAGGATACGACTCACACACTGTGCAAATATCCCTTGTAAATATAAAGTGACCTTGCTTTAAAAGGGACAGGTCATCCAACACCCAGCAAAGGGGGTGACATCACTGGGACACAGGTACTGGGCTGGACTTTACCCCACAATTCAAGGCCCCTGGCCCATACATGGAATTTTCCTTCCAAGTAATCAACTACTCAATGGGAATGAAGAATCCAGGAAGACAAAGCACATAACAGAATGCAAGTTACTGAGAGAAGCTACCTGAAGTGCGTGCAAAATGTGTTTGTACTGCACATTCTCTGTGCCCCTCAGAAGGGGATCATAAAAAGCTGGAGAGGAAAGGTGGCTGGTGTGATATGAGCCAACAGACCAAAGAACAAGCAGGAGCAGGAGTGGGAATGGTAGGAAGGGATGAGGTTGTGTTAAACCCTCAGTGCCTTCAGACAAAGTGCCTCATACCCTCCAGTAACAGCTGCACCAGCCCCAGCCTTTATTTACTGCAGATCCACATATCTTTGACCTATATTTTGAGAGCCATTAAGAATCCAGAATAAGGACAAACAAAAATAAGAGGGTTTTTTTTTATTGGGTTTTTCCTCTTCTCTTTTGTGTTAAATAGCACAGCCTCAAGCCATTCCTTACACTTGCAAAGATGTTCAAATGAGGCCTTCAAAGGCTGGAGGCTGAACTCTCTGGGGTGGACTCTGCTGTAATCATTAGGCTAAACAGAAATACAAAATTGCTGTAAACAACAAACTTATAAAAGAGAATGTTAAATATCATGCCACCAAGTCAACAGGAAACTGAAGCTCTCTGATACCCAAGTCATGGTCATGATGCACACTGTGCTCACATCAAAATATAACTGGGTTTTCTTCTGTTTATCCTTCTCCTATTACTCTGAGAAGAATGAAAGGCAGCAGGAGAAGAGAAACAAGATAGGAAGTTGTGGTAACAACAGCCTTTTGCCCCCATAACAGCACCATGAAGACAACAAAAATGACCATAGCCTCCAAGTTTATTAAGGAAAAAATGAGGTGAGAACTCCCAAAGAGCACAATCCAGAAACAGCAGATTCTGTACTGAACAGTCACCAATTCATCTTTAAAGCTGGAGCTTTCCCCCATAATAGAGAATGTGGAGAGCACAGCCCTTCAGCAGGCAGTAGTTAGGGAGGGCACCCCTGCCTGCCTGCACATCCTCTCTGCTCAGGAAAGCCTCTCCTGCTCCAGCAGCGGAGCAACTCACCACCACCGCCCCCAAAACGGGAAACTTGCTGCAGATGCAGCTCAGCTGACTAAGGAAACCAACAGAGCTTTCCTGAACTAAAGGAACAACCTGATTTTTTGTGATCCCAAACGAATGGGTTTGTGATCAAAACAGGTTAAAGGCAAAAAATCTGTGCACAACCACCAGGTTCAGACACTACTATGAAATACACAGATGCACATCAAAGAATTATTTCCTAGTGACAGAAAAGCCAAAATGCATTCAATGATAAAAGTTTTCAGAAGAATGTTCACAACAATTAACAGAACATGCTGCATTTTCACTAATGCCTCCAGCTTAAATTCTGAAATCACTAGTAAAAATATATGCATTTAAAACCAAAGAGATGAAATTAGAATTAACAATAAACTTGCTTCTTGCAAAAAAGCTGCTTTATAAACAGCATATTTACTGAAAGCACATTCCCAAGAGCCCCGTGTTAAACTGTAACACTTTCCTTTACAATTGTACACTCTGAATAATAAGTTTGGACTTAAAGAGCTTGCACACTTTGTTGCACCCAAGCTGTGTGCAGCACACGAAGCTGCTCTAATCCCAGGCTGCCTTCTGAGCATTGCTCTAAATTATGCCACTGGCATTTCTTCCAAGGTGCTGCCTTGGTGAGGAATGGGAGCAGCAGAGGGAACCACATCCAGTCAAATTCAGCTGCAAAGACAAGCAGAGCTTTATTTTGCCTGATTGGGAAAGCCAAAATCTGCCTCTGAAAAGTATGGCAGTTATGATTCCTCAAGTAAATTGCTCTTAAATTATGAAAAAGAAAATAAGCTTTCAACTCATGGGCTGCTTGGTAGAAAGAGAAACTCCTATCTGAAAGGACTTTGATGAATTCAGTTTTCACTACAGGTGTCACTTTCCTGCTTTACTTCCTCGGGTATTCCCTCTCAGCATATTGATTAACATAATTTAATGCTGCTCTAACTCACTTTCCAGAGCACCCACAAGTGTCTCCAACATCCACAGACCCCTGCCCCAAGCACTAATCCAAATGGAAACAGCTGTTTTGCCACCTCAGTGTTGGCACCCAGACCACAGCTGCAGCACATCTGTGCAGCTCAAAGATTTTATGATAAGGAAAACACCAAAATCCTTCACACCGAGGATCTGAGCTGTACCAGGAGTCCTGTATCATGTATGACATAATTTCTTTCATTCAATTTCAAATTTCACTTAATGCTCTGTTGTTCTGGTATGGTTTAAAAGGTTAATAACAACTTGGTAAAAATTAAAGCATGGAAGTTTCCCACTTTATCTCTAAAACTTCTATGATTCTGAAGCAGAATTCCTCCTTCCTCCATTGCCACAAGCATCCCCCTTCAGAAAAGTAAAATTAATAGTTTCCATTCACACAGCTCCATTTGGGATAGAAGTTCCTGGCATTGATCAGATCCCACAACATCAATTTTAAACTCCAGGCACAACAGGTGTGCTGAGCTGCCTTTCCATAGGCAAACACCCTGTTCCTGGAATATGGGATTCACTCATGGCCATCCAAACCAAGGGTCTCAGAAGGAGAAATGCAAGAATAGACAATTTGAATCTTTAAGGTGAAATTTTTCCCAGTGTTTCTAATTTTTTACTTTCCTGGAAATGGATTTAGACTAATTTTGAAAGACAATCTGACACCACAGATGAACCTCTCTCAGTGGGAAAGGAGGCCCCATGGAGCCGCGTTCTTAACGGGTTAAAATGAAACCTCTGCTCCAGCATTTCCCTGGATCAATTCCTAATCAAGCCCAAATTCCTTTTGTTTTGACAGTTTTGTGATGTAAAATAGAACACACATACAGTAAAAACACAATCAAAGTCCCTGCTACTTGAGACTCTGGAAGTATCTCCTATTTATAAATAGCAAAAATGTATGTTTATGTAAAGGGAAACACTGATTTACTAGAACTGATTGCTTCACAGTCTAATTACTTTTCAACTGGCTGTTCCAAATTAAGATGTCATTGATGGCTTTTTGCGATATATTTCATTTTAGGCAAATTTATTCTATAATAGAGCACATCATAATGGAAAGCAGAGTTTCCACTCTTCCCTCCTCTTTGTAGCCTGATATCTTGACAAGTAAATTAAATTTAGCAGTTAAAATGCTTCCATTAGTAATTTTATTAAGTTAATTAAGGAATCACTCTTTCTGAATTTTAACTACATTCATTTCAGCACAACCTTGATTTTTTTTTTCAAATTCCATATATTTAGTAACCATGATGGCTTCTAGGACAAACAACTACCTATAGGTCAGTCATGAGCCTATGACAAACTTAACTGAGGAAAAAAACCCAGATTTTCAAATAAGAGCTCATTTTTTTCATTAAATTCTTTTGCTCTACAAATCAAATAAGACTCTCCTACTCAAATCTAGGGACAATGAATTGCAGTGAGCAATTCCAGGCTCTAGAAACTACAACAGAAATGGCACATCTAGAACATTTCTGCTCTAGAAAAGAGGTTAATATGAGCAAACCACATCAATAAAATGAGAATTACTGAACACTCACCTGTTGCTTAAGCCAAATTCATAACTCCTGGTAGACAGAAAGTCTACATTTTACAAATAGTGCTTTCCCTTTTATCTTTTTCATCTTTCACCACAGGAAAAACATGGATGTAAGCAAACATTATGAGAGCAACTGTTCCTTTTTACATCCCCCCTCCCTGAAATGTGGGACTATGAGACTTTCAGTCACCTCCAAAGCAAAGAATTGTAAGCAATTTGTATCCATTGATCCATTTGTATAAATTGATACATTGTAAACACAAGCTAGCAAAGTACTTTATTTTTCACTCACTGCAATATGCAAGAAGCCTGGTGCCACAATTTCTGATAGTAAAAGACCCCCACACCTAATTTATCTCCTCACCTAAAGGAAGTGGATTTTTCAATAAACAGCCAAACTTTTAAGGTGCCCCAGGAGCAGGGCCAAACAAATGATAACGTCCACTTGACATTCCATGGTCTGCTGCAAAGCAATGTCTCCAAGAAGGAAAATATTATTATTTAAGCCCAAACACTAAGCACAGGGAAGGCTGACACTGATTGTGGATGACAAGGCCACCCAGGGGCACGGCTCAGCACAGGCAGATTAACATGTACAGATGTAAGAGTGCTCCTATCACAGCCCAACACAGGCAGCAAACAACAGCTGGAACAGGGAATTGCTTGCTGGATCAGAGATCAGCTGATACAGGTATGGGAACAGATTTGAGAACATGGAAAGGAGGGGAGATGCTGCAGGACTCATTGACCCAACCTGACCCCAGCAGGGACCAGGTAACACCTGCAGCCAGGCCCTGAGGCGCTGTGGGACAGGGAAAGCTTGGGAAGAGGCAGCTTTGGGAGTGTAATGGAGGAAAAACCCACTTAGATGAAGCCACTGTGTAAGCACCACACATTAAATCCATGTCTGATTGTGAACTCCTTGGATATCTTCTTTTCTTTCCTGGCTTTCCTCACCAGAGCTCTCCAGCACACACAGGACAGGCAAGGAAGAAGAATGCTGGGCGAAGGATGAGGTAAAATTGGGAGCCTAAATTACTGCAGCACAGATCATCCCTAATTATGGCACAGTGGGGCTGCAAATAAAACCAGTGATAAAATGGACTATTAAAAATTATATTCATGTTGTACTGATGGAGAACTGCCTATGGAGATGTTGATCCCACTTCACAATGCAGTTCCAAAAGCAGTAGGTGCCTTTTGCCAAGAGCTTTGGCTCAAAGATGGGAATGAGGTCAAAATTCAGCAGAATTTCTCTACAAACAAAAGCAAACATAGACTGTGTTTTTTTTTTTTTTTCATTAGTAATGGTCAGAACACTTGGGATGAAACTTCTTCCAACTTCATTACAGAATTTGTATCTTATAATGTATTTTTGCAGGAACAGAAAAGCCTCAGAAAAAATTTCCAATGAGAAAATATAAACAAAGTTCATCAGTTTCAATCAAAATGTTTGGTTTCATATTTATAAATTAAAAGATTTGTGGGGTGCTCCCCCCACCCCAAGAATTAAAAAGGTGAGAAACTGCATTTAGAGCAAGAGTCCAGTTATGAAATAAAAAACTAATAAAGCTGGAAAACATTAAGTCTTTAAGGCTGGTTTTTTTCTATTTCAAGCACAATTAATCATTACTGATATATCACTGGAATAAAAATAAAGTAATAAAGCAGAAGTTTGTGCAGTGAATAAATTCCTTAATCCTCTTTTTTAATAATAAATATTTCTAATACTTGGACCCCAAAAATTTGCAGAACCAGCCTCCTCATGCCCAACACCTAATATTAATTAATTACCTTCAGAATCTTAAAATTGAATTGATTTACAAATAACAGTGAGCAAAACATGATACACAGCTACTCAATTCATTTGGCCTGAAGCCTGAAATCTATTTTTACATGGAGGAAAATAACGAAACAAACTAAGAAGCAGAAATAGTCTCATAAAGTGATTTTTGAATCAGACTGGGACACAACTGCAATGCATTCACCACCCCATTGTTTTAGAAATATTCTGTGCCACTCTTTTAAGCAGTGAGCAACTCTTCCAGATATGGGCACAAAGGTTTTGTTGGGAAAAGATAACACCTGAAAAAAGCACAGACTACAACTTTCAGCCCTGATTTTCCTCATTTTCAACCATATTTTTGCTTTGTGGTAGCTCAGTAAGGGACAGTAGGAGACAAGTTAAAGTCAAATTCCCATCAGGCTTCCAAGACCTGTGAGTGGGACATTCAGCTGGGAACAGAGGGATCCAGACTTTCATTATGTAAAGAACAGCAAACACTACCTCCAACAGGAGGGAAAAGCAGAGATGTGCAAGCAGTTCCGAGGATTACATGCCTCAGACTCTCCCACTTTTGTTTTCAAGAACTGGGTGCAGAAAAACTGGTGCCTGGGATTGTGGGTCATTACTTCCACCTGCAGCCACCCACAGGTGTTACCTGTTCAGTGATTCTGAGAACAGCAGTTTCTGTCTCCCTTAATTCAGTCAGTCCAGGAAGTCTGGCAAAGTTTAACCCAAACAAAAGTACCATCCTTCCTTAAAAGTTCCTGCTAGGTTTGGATTTTCTTTCAATGAATCCAGGGATTAAGGACTATGTGAACAAATAAAACAAATGCTGCTGAAGACAGTCACCATTTTAACTTTACCACAAAACTGAAGGATGTTTGCAAAACCACAGGAACATCAAGCTGGAAAGGCTCCTGAGAGATTGGAGAGTCCATCCTCAGGCCCTGAATCAGGTTCAGGTGTATCTGTATGATTTTTAAACAGGTGTTTTTCCATCTTGTTATTTAACACCTCTAATTGCAAGGTTATACAATTGCTCTCAGCAGCTCATCCCCGTGGTTAGGGAGTTTACATCTGCACTAAAAATAATTACCCAAAAAAAATAAATCAACCTTGCTAATAATCAAGTCAATTATTTCTTGTTCAACACTTGGTGAATATGGAGAATTACGATTGCCTTGTAACCTTTTATTCTTTAAGACTATTCAAGTGCCTCTCACAAACTAATTCCTTTGAAACTAAACACCTACAATTATTTTAACCAGGAGATTTTCTACTTCCAACATAGTCCAGCTAAAAGCATCCACACATTTCACCTCAGTCTGTAGAGTCAAAAGAAAGCATCAATTTGCCCCAAGTTTGCAGCTACAAAACTGGAACCACGTCAGGACTTGTTGCCAGCCACCCCCTTCTCCACATTCACATTATGACCATTTTCTCTCTCCCTTGGATTCCATCAGCCACAGCCCTAAAGCTGAAACATCAGACTTCTCTGCTCAGCCCTACAGCACCTCTACAGACACAGAGTACTGCCTCATCTCAAAGCACCATTTAGCAATTTACATTTAAAAAACCCACAAGATGAGCTTAGTTAAGGAATTGTTTTCTGGCACTTCCCAATCTCAATGCTACAACACAAACACACAACTTCTCAAAATGTTGAAAACCAAAATAATATCCTTAGTTGGCTTTGGAAATAAAGGCTTTTTGCCTCACCATCAAGCTGTTTCTTAATATCTTATCAATACATTTGTTACCTTCATTAAAAACAGACTTATTTAACTCCATGGCTTTTGCTGGTGTGCATTTAATCTCCAAAGCAAACCCAGTTACAAACCCAGCATAAATCTTCCAATAATATGGACCACACAGTGTTACTAACCAACATTCCTGAAAAACTTCCACAGCAGACAGGAGAAGAGCCTCTGTTCCCTGTGAATCCACTGGTGGCAGACAAAGGAGTTTCAGGTCAAGACCAGCTTATGCCAACTGGAAAAAGTCTCAAAATCAAATCTAGTTTTCCATCATTTCATTTGTAGAAAACTGAGTAGCAAAACTCTATAGAATTATTTTTAAATAAAACCTAATTAATTTAAAACTCATCAACTAAGTTTAGCTACCCAATTAGATAACTAAACCCAGTCTGATAAGGCTGAAAACCAGAACTCCACTGACCTAGCCCCACCCTGCCCAGGGCTTGGCTTTGTTTCCTGAGCCCAGGATTGGTTTCTCTCTAACAAGGGGCACCTGTTGAAAGCACCCAAATCAAATTGCACTCCAATTATAACAGCTGATTTTCAGGTGGAGTGTTAGTTTGTTGGTTTGGGGTTTTTTTCCCCTTCTTGGTCAAATATAACAATTTTTCAAAAGTGTTTCTATGGAACTCTTTCTGAAGTATCAACCTGGAACAAAATCAGTCTTAATGTGAGAGCTGGAGCTAGAAACCATTCCATTCAAAACATTGAAAAACACAATTGGAAATAAATGCTTCTCTCCCATACTCTCTGGTGGATCCCAACATCCTGTTTAACTCCAGTGCAAACCCACCCTAAATGAAAACACACCATATTTCAGCTAGGGAGTGTTTGTGGAAGTTGACAGAACACCAAATCAATTCTGATCTTCTTTACCCTGTGTTAAATAGAAATATTGCATGAGCTGTCAACTTATTTCTGGAAGATCTTCCTTTCTATGCCAATTTTATCCTGCCAGCAAGTACAAACAGCACATTGATGTTATCTACAAGCATCAAATAAATACATTTTTGGGTCTGAAGGGACCTGATTTGATTCCAGACTATGCTTTCCTCATCACTGGGGCCAGGATTTCGCCCCTGTTTCTCATATGTTTTGCTAGATTGTTCCTGTTCTACATAATACCCCTGAAATGTTTCCCATCTAAACCAACCCAAAAAAGTGCTGCTAAATGACTCAGAAAACTTTTTTTGCAAGAAGAAGTGTCCTAATCCAAGTTTGAGAGTCTCCCCAAACAAGAAGTTGCCACACAGGGATGACTTTAGGATCAGTGGAGGAGGATTTTTTCCTTTTCTGCTTTTCCACTGTTATTCTTGTCCTAGAGTAAAGGCCTCCTGGCAAACAGCCTGTAAATCCAACAATAATACCAATAATGACTCAGAAACAGAATACTTCATCTGAATTGTATTTCAGTTTATCATTTAGGATACCCTGAGTCATGGTGAGCAGAGGAGAACAGGAACACCTGGGGTGTCAGAGGGTAGCATTTCATCCCAGCACTGCAATGCCTGTCTGGGCAGAGGGAGCTGAGACAGGAGAGCCCAGACAGTTTCTGTTCCAAGGAGCCGGACCCCAAGCAGCTGCTGATCCCTCACAAACTGTTCCTTGTGTGTTTACAGCTCCCACCCAAGCCGTGCTGCTCACTGGTGTTTACCTGCCAGGCTGGGCCCTGCACTGCTGTCTATAAACTGCAATTATAAATTTAGCACACCTGCACATGAAGCGTCTTTCCAGCCATGGGAACAGTCAGATGGCAGCTGACAGCTCTGTAGTTGTCCAAGAACTTTTGAGGCTGGTGGAACTCAGGGCTAAAATGCACTTCACAAAAACTGGTGGGTTTGGCCCTTCAGAATTTGAGGGGGATGAATCTGAGGAGCTGTAAATATACTGGAGATGGACAGGCTGTGACCATGGACCACACTGGATCTTCTGGAAAGTGTTGGAATTATGGTTCTAATGAAATTGTCAATAGTAATTCTTTCACTGGGAGTTTGAAAACCCTTTTTAATGAACTAGACAGTAGCAAAGTAAAAATACTTTAAAAGCTACAGTAGGAGGAAATGCTAATTGCCCCAGATTTCATGTCCCTGCTGAAATGCAGAGGGACAGCACCACCACCCAGCAGTATTGGAACCATCAGGGCACTGCTGCTTTGTCAGACCTTCTGGAATTATCAGCTGGAATTTGGGGGTTGCTTCACCAGCACAAATTCTTTGTCATGAACCACGAGAAATGGTCAAAAATGTAATGGTGTCTGTGTGGAAAAGTTTGCAATGGTTCAAATAATTTGATGCTGAAAAAAACCCCATCAGCTGTCAAGAAAGGATAGATTTCACCCCAGGATTTGTAATGCCCTCAATTCCTGCTCACAGCAGACTCAGACAAAGGGGGTGCAGCAGCTCCATAGCACCAGATCCCTTGCACAGGTACTGAAGCTGGCTTTGGGGATTTGGGGGTTTTTTAATGCTTTCTTCAAATTTATGTGGCTAAGGCATTACTACAGCTTCACAAAGAACTGTAAACATGCAAAAATTCAAACGGCACACAAGTTTCTGCAAGGAATTAATTTTTCTGGGGAAAGAAGACAATGCAGGAGTGCAGAGTTGAAATCTACCTGAGACCAACTAAAGCAGAATGCCAGACACAGCAGAAATAGAAAGATAATTTCCTCAGCCTACTGTTGTGAAATTTAGTAAAAATTACTTCTCTCCACCCTCCAAAGAGACAAAAGATTTGATTTGTCCACCCCAGTGGATAAGGGGAAAAATCAAGATGGATGGTTTCACCTGCACACCTTTAATAACAACACCTCATTCCAGCAGATCCCACAACACTTCTGAAGTGCTTTGAAAACATGGGGAAAGCGTGATGAGAAAGGATTCTTATCAGAATATGCATCTAAGAACAGAGCTTGGCAAATGGGATGCAATTCCCTTTTGTTGCATGTGGAGTAAGTGTTAGAATATGAAAAATGTCCTTGTTTTCCATAGGTACCCTCTCACTAAAATACAGTTTAAAGACCAGGATGAAGAACTATAATTCTTGCAAGGATGGTCCTTTGCTGCTGGTAACTCCTGATATAAAAGGGAGAGGGACGTGACCCTCCTCATGCTGAGCAGAGGACAGGGATTCTGACCACACAGAAGAAAGTAACCACAACAACATGGGTCTTGGCTGCACAAACTTCCCTGAGGCAATTTGTTCCCATTTTAAACTATCTTCCAATACAAACACTGGTTTAAAGCCAAAATCTGGGCTGTGTTTCACAAGTTGCTGGTTTCAGATCAGTGACTTTACCCTTCTGAGAGTAAAGGGAGGAAGACCTTGATGCATCTCTGAAAGAACTGGGTCTGAAGTCAAAGTGAGCCATTGTCATTTACAGAGCAAATGCAGTTACACAAAGTTTTGGGAGGGTTCATTACTCAGCACAACATATTAATCAATGTAGATGTGATCAGGGCAGGCTGGGTCAGCGCTGACAGGCAGAGAAAGGTGACTTTGAATGTTTGTCCTGGGTGAAGATGTACCAAACCAGCCACCAAGAGGTGGCAAGGAAAGTCAGCACAGCTAAAAATGTCACAGATTTTAAGGATGTTTCCAGGGGTCAGTACAAAGACACTGATATTGAAGCACCTGCCTGCTATTACTGGCATCATCATCACTAAAAGTTCAAAGTAAGATACCTTCCTGTCACCAACCACACAGTCCCGTTCTTGACCATTAGTCAAAAAAAAACAAACAAATGGACATTTGCTGCTTCTCCTGAGATGGAAAAATGCCACTAGGAATGTGCCAATAAAAAACCCCAAACAAAAAAGCAATAAGAAGATACATTTATGGGGATTTATCAGGGAAACACTATTGTCTATTACTTATGTCTGTAACATGTCTTTTAATAATAACATGTAAATATAAAAAAAGTCCTTAATTAGTAGCCATATCAGCACTAGATTTTATGAAAAGAGCAGACACAATGTCCTTAGATGCACTCACACTTCCAAAGGCTTTACTTAAAGAAGAATAGTGAGGAAATATTAATTGCACTTACATTATTCAGTTTTGTTTCTAATAAATCTGCAATTGCAGAGGAGATGTTGTGCCTAGAAAACATAAAATTCCACAGAACAGCCCAACCTCATCCTCATTGTCCTGCTGTTGTTGGCTCAGCCCAGCTACAGGAGGACTCAAGTACCTGCATGTGGAGAAGAGGCTTGGGAAGGGAAGTTATGAAGAAAGTAACATCTTTGATGGACAGAGACCGAGTTACAGAGCCTGACTTCTGAGTCCTCAGGATCACTGACTGAAGGCACTGTTGGGGAATATTTAGAGCAGAGTGGGGGTCCTGTTTCTCACACAGGAGGCTATGCAGATGGTGGGAGAAAGCTGCAGTAGCTCAGATTGCACAGTCTGGTGATGAACACGATGGCAGAGGACATGGCTGAATGGATGTTCACAGCTCTGGTCCAGACCAAGGTGTATCAGATGTGCCACCAGATGCTTGTGGCTCACATCACTCTCAAGCCAAGGTCATTTAGCACCAGCTTTATTAATCTGTAGGATATGAAAGAGAGATTGGGCCCAGCAGCTGCTGCAGCCTTTGTCTAGCACCTACACATCCATAAAAGATAATGTGTTTGGTCAGGAGCAATGAGCTTAGACCAGAACTCAGCACTACTCCTGTCCTTTTTCACACTGTGATGAGATCCATCCCACACACTCATGGCTGGTTATGATTTTAGAGAAACACCAGCTCTGTTTTCCCCAAGTCTCTCCTGATCAGCCCCACAGACCCCACTGCCAGCCCCTGCCTCTCACCTGAGATGCCCCAGTCTCACTTCTGCTGCCCACATAAGTTGTGTGTCTATCTCACTGTTGCTCCCTCTCTGCTCAGCACATCATTATTCCAAATCCCTCTGTCTCTTCTCATGCCAGGCAATTTGTCCTCCCACATTCACACGAAGCTTTGGATACACAGAAACAGAACGTGAATGCAATTTATGAACTTGTAATTAAAGATGATGTTGCTTTAGGCTTCCACGTTGATGCAGCTGAAAACACAGCCTATAGTTTCAAGGAGAACATGACTGTAAATTAGAGTGAATCCACTTCCTTTGCTTAGACCTTTCATGCCTTCAAATATATTAAATACAGAAATACTAAACAAAGCAAAACTACCATTGTGACCTCATTCCAGAAATCTGAAGCTTGGTTTGTCTCAAGGCACCAGGTAAAGAAAAAATTTCATAAAAGGTTGGGGACATAAAATGTAACAGTTACAATGAAGGGAGGGGTTCACATAGAATTAACAGAGTTAGGATAAATCTTTGAGTAGAGGGAAAGGAGTTTCAATGCATTTATAAAAACTGTTTTACATTGAAACAAAGAAATCTGTTGAAAGATTGTGGATATCAGTTTAATGTAATGCAATTACTTTCTACCCTGTGTGATTTTGTAAGCATTTTAAACAGCCAGGTGTGAATCCAGCAGAAGGTGTGATGGTTTATTTTTGCTTATTTATTTTACTTCAGGAGGAGGAATTACTGTTAGTCTAATTAATGGAATTGAAATAGCTACAGCACAAAGAAGATGAGAGTTAAAGATCAAAGTGTGACTGAACCTAGAGAAGTCACCTGGGAGCAGATTTACATGCCAGATCTGAATTAGCCAGATTCAGGTAGCCTGGGCTCCTCTCAGGCCTTTGCTGTTTCTCCTGTCTGATTGGCTTTGTCTTGAGAGACACCCAAACAATAGGAAACGCTCCACACTGGGGCTTAAGAGAAAGGAGCCTCCTGGGGCCTATTGTGGTTTCAAAACTCTGAAATCAACAGTAATTAGGTGCTCATTTTCTTTTTTAATACCTAACATGCAACTATCTGCATTTGAAGCTAACAAAATACCTTCAAAACGAAATCTTTGATCTTACTCTTAATTTAACCACTTAGGTGTCACAAAAGTACTTTTGGGGAGGGAAGCAACAGGAGAACTGCAGATAGGGAAAGCTGGGAGAATGATATGGATCCCAACATTCATTAACAGCACTTCTACAGAAAATAGATGGAATTGTTCATTAAGTATTTTTGTGCTAAGGTTCACAGGCTTAAAATATAAGCAACTGGGATGATGATATATCCTCTTAATCTAATACATATTTACAAAATCTATGCAAATCTCTATAAAGTTGGAATTGCTTTCCCAAAGAAACAAGAATTAGCTCCTTTTTGTCTCTACTAAATATTCAATGCCAACAGGCCAGCACAAATGAGAAACCCAGTAATAATAAACCAGCAAGCGCACATGAGGGAGTGGACAGGAAAGAAAACAGATTTTAGGTTTAAGCTTCTAAGAACTTTTTTTGCATTGAAAACTAAAAAAGGTACTCATTTTGCCCAAGAAAAGAGATACAAAGTTTATTGTGGGGTTTGTAGCCAAGCAGTTTCTCTCTGGCATTCTCCATTGTCTACTGCCCTGTTCAACCCCTTCCCTTCAGAACATGAAGGGAAACTCCCACCTGCAAGAGTTCCTCTGACCGTGGATGCTCAGGCAGGGCTGAATCAGGAGTAAATCTCCGAGTGCCAGAACGAAAGGCCAAGGAATGTTATCTGTGATTACAAAGGCTTTGCAGCAGCTCCTTCGGAGCGGTTTGCAAAATCCACATGAATCACAAATGCTGGCATTTCATCCAGCTGTTCTCTGCTAAAAATGACCTGGATTCATGGCAAAGCACGGCACAAATAGGGCTTTGGTTCCAGGCTTCCCGAAACGGGCTCCCTACTTGGAGAGTCCATGAACTTCTCCTGATGTTCTGGTTTGGGTCAGCAAGGAAAGCATCAGCCTTGGCTGGGCTTGCTAACAAGTGTGAGATAACCAAAACCAGCAGTGATCATTAAAGAGCAAGAGGAAAAAAGACAAGGAAAAACTGCAAGAGAAAATGTTGATTTCTCAACCATGGCAACTAAAATGCTCTGATAAGGAACTGGGTTCAGTTTTTCAGTCCCCAGCATGGCAAACATCCTTCCTTTCCTGAGGAAGTGCAGGGCCTGCAGTCTCTACCAAGATTTTCTGCTCTCTTTAAAACTGAACCCCAGCCATATAAACACTGGTGCCTATGTGCAGGGCTGAAATGAACAGCACAGCTATTTTGTTTAAACAGACCATGCTGAATCTTTCAACCTTTTTTCGGTGGCATGACCAGTGGGTTCAGGAATGTCGTGTGTTTGGACAGTGTAAGACCTTTGTTGTTGTTGGGGAAACTCTGGCTTGATGCCTCTATCCATCTAAATAACTGGAATAAAAGTGCCTGGAAATGAGAAACACATGTGGCTCTCCAGATCTGTGTGCAGGATAAATAGGAACTTTTCATCTCTCCCCAAACCATTCAGGCATTTGGTGCCATGTGTCTCATTAGCCAAACGAGAGGCTCCCCTGAACCTCCCAAGGAAAGGGAAATGGGGTTCCTACCTCCAATAAAAACATTGGACTTTCAAAGACTGGCCAAAACACTTATTTTGTGCCTCTCCTTTCCTAAGTACCACCAGTCCAGAAGGCCACTGAAATGTCAGCTATGGGGTGTTCCCTGAGAAGGAAAGGCCTTTTGATGCCTTTTAGCACATAGTTGCTGTGCAGCCAGGCACAGACTCACTGCAAATTGTATTTTATACTTCTTGTTTTATCAAATGAAAATGAAATTGAGGAGGGATATAATCCTGGATGCGAAATAAATTATTGGCATAAAAAAAGGAGCCTGATTCCCTTCATAAGCTATTAATAACTGGCTTTTGCAAATATCATTAGTAGGTAAACTCCTATTATAGTGCTTTCTGTAGTCTTATGAATCTCAGTGTAAAAGTATTAAGATAAACCTTGAATTCCAAGTCTTTGATGTACCCATTTAAAAACACAAATATGGGCTGCTCCAGGAGAATGGTGAGTTCAGTAGCTCTTCTGGACTTGGATGTTTTGTTAACACATTTTTTCAATCAGTTATGGAATCACAAGGAGTAAAATGCTTGGCACAAAGGCCCACAGTTCCAGTCTTTTGATTGCTGGTCCATCTCTGAGCAGGACAGTGATCTCTCACCAGGCAGTGGCAATGCCTTCTTCCCAGTACATTTGCCAGTGAAATAAATAGAACAGTAATATTAAAAAAATAAATCTGGCCATAAGTGTACATAGAAATATTTAAACTTAATGACTTCTTATAATTCTCAAGAGCAAGCTTATCTGTTTTGATAATGAACATATCAATGCTTGGATGGGGGTGAAAAGATATTCCTGTGTGACAAGAGATTCTGAATGTTACATATACAGAAAGTTACAATTTTCTTAAAACCTGTGAAATACTCAGTGATTTCATGTGGAGATGAGGTATAAAGAAAGCAAATCAATGGTAATTTATTCTGCTTTCCTTGGTTTTCATTAGGTATCTGGTTTTCAGGACAGTGTCCCTACACATGTTTTTCAAACCTCACACTCACTACAAAATCCTTGGGAAGCTGAGGGCAACTACAGTATCACCATGAAAATGAGCATTTGACAGAAATATTTCTTAATACAAAATTTTGAACATCTGAGCATTTTATAATCCTACATTTATTTGATATTTTGCCCACATTAAGAATCTCAAGCCCATGTTTAAAATCTGAAGTACTGCATTTCATGGCACCAAGGGGCCAATCCAGTTTCATTGTTGGAGCTGATTTTTATGCCAGATTCTGACTTCCTTTTAAATATTCCAGATCAGGAACAGGTGCACCAATGACAACTGAAATATATGACATTTTTCAAACCACACAGAGAGGAGAATCAGGTCAGCTGTGCTTCTGGCAGCAATCTGGAAATTCCGTAGGAACCAGAGCCCTCTGGAGACCTCCTGACAGGGGCTGTGCAAGAACAACATTTGCTGAAGTTTTTCAACAAGTCCACCTCCAAACCATCACTTGTCTCTGAGCATGGGGAAAGCAAAGGAACAGAGAAGATGTCTGAAGCTCTGGAAAGTTTTAAAGATTCGTGTTTTGAAGATCCCAGTCAGCTCTAGAAATCCCAGTCAATTCTGCTGGGCCAGTGACCAGCTTGGAACCAAAGTCTTCCACACTCAGCATGGATGTTCCCTTTCCCTATGGAGTGGGACGTGACAAGTAAGGCCAAATCCAGGATGAGATAACACCTCTAACTCTGTGCCTTCCACCCAGATAATTGAGTTTCAGGCTGTCCTGTACATTACAATATAGGACGGTGGATGATATGCACAGTCCCATACTTCCGTCCCTACAACAAAACATAAACACTCCTGTAAACATTTCACTCCCCAAAACAAAAAGAAGCAAAATTTTCCTCAGATTAAACATAGGCAGATGGTGAGCTGAATAGCATTATTCTGACAGTTTTGTTAAGAACACCCAATCAATTAATTAATAAATAAACAGGTAAACCCACATTTCCTGCATGTAGGTCTTACATTCACAGCACATTCTTCCCCTCTCCTTGATTTTTCAAGCGTTAATTCTTAATTCCTAATTTTCTTAAATGTAAATTGAAAGTATAAATATTATGTTCCAAAGCACCAAAACAATGGTGCTGAGGGACAAAAAGACTTGTTCACTCATTCACTCAGAAGCTGCGAGGAGAATGCGGGATGTGATTTGCATGGGAACAATGGAACCAACATCAAAAGTTATTCCAAACAAAACGACTGATTCATTCCCAGGGAGAGGCAACGATCTTGTATATTCAAGCACATCAGGCAGAGTGAATTATAATACATAAACACTATTGTATTTTAAGATAAAAGCATGGAGTTTCCAAAACATAGGAGGAAACTAGCATTTGAATTCTGAAGACCCAAGTAAGCTGAATGCATTTCTGGAAAGAAAAACCACCTGGTTCACTTGATTATAAAAAGCTCCCTCTCATTTAGCTATATGTAAGGGACAGCTGGATCCTCCCTACACCTCTAGTTTCATTTTTAGGTAGTACTGCTTGTTCCAAAGCATGCAGGACAAGAAGAAGATTAAGGAATTCTGTGTATTTATTACCAGTGCAGATAAGATTTACATCTGACATTCCTGAATAATGACATCTACACTGGCAACTAAGATATTCTTGTTTTAGAACTGAGCAACTTTTAAAATCCCCTTTTAAGCTTTGCAGCCACAGAAGACTCTTAATAATTGATTATAATTGATTTTAACCTTGTCCTAACCTGGGCAAAATGGCAAAGCCAATCATCTTTGTCCAGATGGGATACAAGAAAAGAGCCCCCAACACACAGCTTTAAAAGCTCCAGACATGAGCAGAAGATAAAATATTTAGTCTGCAGAAGCCTTGACCTCCCAATTCCAGCCAGTTTTGAACTTGAATTGATTTCCGACAAGGCATCTGGGAGATGATTACAACAAAATGCACTAAAGCTGGGCAGCCTTTATTTTAACATCCCAGCAGCTTAACCTGTTAATAACAGCAATTGTTTTAGATACAATACCAATTTCAGTAACAGACACTAGGAATGGGCCATGGGATACAGTGGTGTTAGAGCACAGCCACTCGCATTCCTCTCGTTTGTGTTTCCACCACAAACCCCACATTTCTGGGCTTCAAAACTCAGCTGAGGAAACACTAGCCAGGGCTGAGAGGCTGGACATGGCTGAAATGCTGGATGAAACCAAGGGGGCTTTACCTAAGGAAGGATAAGCACAATCAAAACTTGGGCATCAAAGAATTTTTTATCAAGTAAGAGATGAAAATACCAGAGCCATATATTTCTTACAGATTTCACCCAAAGGATGAAAAAACCTTTGCAAATAGAATCATAGAATGCTTTGGGTGGGAGGGACCTCAAAGCCCATCTTGACACACCCCTTGCCATAGGACACATTCCACTGTCCCAGGTTGCTCCAAGCCCCGTCCACCCTGGCCTCGGATGCTTCCAGGGAGGGGGCAGCCACAGCTTCCCTGGGCAACTCGTGCCAGTGCCTCACCAGCCTCACAGGGAAGAATTTCTTCCCAATATCCATCTAAACCTACTCTCAGTTTGAAACCATGCCTCCTTGTCCTGTAACATGTGCCTAACAAGGATTTTCCCAGAGGCATTCCCACTTCTGAGCAGCCCAAAGTTAGTCTAAGACCTAGAAAGAAAAAGCCACGTTTGTGGATTACTTATGGATAGAGATTTCCTGACATTATTTATTCAAGCAAGTCAATGGATCTAGTTTAATGAATGAATTAAATAGGATGGAGCCTTAAGTTGCCAACACAAAAATCACTCTTGTATCTAAATAAAAAGACCCAGCTATATATAACTTCTCTCATGTTTTCACTAATTTCCTTTGCATCACAAGTATTTTCTATTGTAAATATTTTATGTTCTAATATATATTCCAAACTTACAGCAAATTCTGAAGCAAAGAATATAATTTACAGACTTCATTTTCAGATATCATGAAGGAAGGTATGTGAACTGCCCATGAAACAGAAAGGAGAAATATTCATAAACTTAAAAAAATGAAATTATGAGATGACAAATTAAATTGGAAGAAAGAGCAGGCAGATAGAATGGTTTGGAGCTACTCTTGTTTCTTCCCACCCCATTTGCCTGGGATCAGCAGTCAGGACTGTCAGCTCATGTAGTTTTCTTTAGTACTTTACTATTTAGATTTTATATTAATAAGAAAAAAATAGGGGGAAAACCCCACTTTCACTGTTTTTTTATGGTGCTGCTGTTTGAAGAATTTGCAAGGTAAATGTCAGAAGCATCAGTGCTGGGTATATCCCGTGGGAGCCTGGCAACAAGACTAAACTGTTACATTGTATTATAAACACCACCGAATCCAACCACAATTAATAAAGTGGTGGCTCAAACTGATTGATTGGGTGGATTTTTTTGCAACAGTAATAACTAATTAAATATTCCTTATTTTAATATGCAGATGTTTCTTTAAGCATGGACATTTTAAGCTCAGCTCTGGTATTCCATGCAGTGCCTACATTCCTGAGCATGTTTTTTGACTTCACCCCTTTCCTATTAGGGTTGGAGGATAAACAAGTGTGTAAATGCAAAACAATCCTGCATTTATGACTCAAACAATATTGAGATTTTCACAAGTAATCCTGAGACAATTACAGCTGTTGGTACCATATTTTCACCATGGAAACTTTTGTTTTAGTTAACAATTGAAATTACAATCAGATGTGCTCATCCCTTGTTGAAGTAATGAACAATGGTACATCTGAGAGAGGGACTCAAAGTGCATCATTTATCTTATCCCATTTTCAATTAGGCTGAGCGTGGTGTAAAATGGTTCCAAACTACACCACAGTAACAGGGCAAAGAAATTTATTGCCACTCCGGTGCTAATCTTAGCAGATGGTAAAAAAATATTTTTAGCATGAAATATGCTAAAGCAATAAATCTAAACAAGGTAGATGTTATCAACTAATATGTCCCCAGTGTGAGGTAAAACTCCTGCATGACAACTCAGCATTCCTATAAACTCGGGGTGAATGCTGGAAGATGTAAGTCTCTCTATAGGATGAAAAATAACAGAAATTAGGTGAAAAATCATTCCACGTGCAGTTTAATACAGCATACCTAGTGGAGAAATCAGAGGGGCAGGATTTTGCTTAGCAAGATTTTTTTCCCAAGACAACTCATTTTTTTCTTACAGGAAATTTTTCATTGACTCTGGGAAACATATAAATTCAGTAGTTCTCTCCTGCTTTGGAGAAAAAACCCTCACTACCTAGTCTTTAAACAGAATACAAAAAGACAAATATTAAAATAATCTTAAGAAAGAAATAGGCAAAACTTGCGGCAAAAGGACACAAAGAGAACCCTTCTCTTGCCAATCTATAAGCATAACAAAAAAATATAATAACAAGCAAGAGTAGAACAGAAAATGGTTTCCATTGCTCTCAACACACATTACAAAATGTGAAATTCAGAACTTAGAGTACCTCTGCAGCAGTGAAGGTACTGAAAATTCAGGGAGTAAAATATGCTCTGGAAATTTTGGAGACTTTTTATTTATTGCATTATAATCAACAGAGTTCATTAAATTATAACAAAATTAAAATTAGTAAGAATTTGCCACAGGCAATGATGCCTTTACCATTTTAAAACTCCTCCTGCTGCTGATGTATGTGATGGATCATGGAAATAAATGACAGGTTCCAAATTATAAGTAAATAGAAAATTTGGTCCTTTTTGAGGACAAGAAAACAGGATTTTGGCCAAAGCCTTTGCCTGAAACAGCAAATAGCAGCTTCAGCCTTCTGTTTCAAAAGGGGAAAATAAAAATAAAGGCTCAAGACCAATTAAACAAGTTGTTTAATATATTTGAATGTGCATTTCAATTTTCTTAAAAGTGTTAACTTGCTGAGCAAATGAGATAAGGAGTTCATGTGAGGAAATGGACATGTGAGTTTTGGGTAAGGAGTGGTCACCACTAGAGAAATAAAGGAAAAAAAATGGAAACTATTGCTCTCCTTAGGAATCCTAAAAATTTATTTTTTATTTTTATTATTTTTTTTTTCTCTCTTTTTTTTTCTTCTTTTTTTTTCTTTATTCCACCTTTTCCAAGCATCAGGTACAAAGTATTTAAAATTAAGATAATTGCTCATAAACTACCAGGCAGAACATGTGTGACTCCCAAGAATCTCATCAGACTGAGCTCTCAGGGTAACGAAGTGGAACTGATGACCAGCTCAGTGGCCACAACTAGACCAAAGAACAACAGCAGCGCAAGAACCTCATATACTGAAAACAGGATAAAATGTCCATATTGCAGGCTAGAGAATTACTGAGAACTGTTCCACACCCAAACCTTTCCAAGAGAAGACTGTCCAAACTGAAATTAGTTTAATTCATTACCCAAAACACCGCTGTAATCTTCATTCTCAAATCACTTGGCTGCATGGCTCTATTTTTTCTTCTAAATTATATAAGAGCAGAAGTAAAAATGAGGAATACATATTTGTCTCAACAAAAGCTAAAAAGCTCAGTTCTGTAGTTTTTACTCAACAGAGAGACTGGCAAAAGGAGACCTACCTGAATGAAGGCTACAAGAGCAAGCCCACTGAATTTAAATAACTTCCTTATCTATTAAAATATAAAAACTTATAATAAAATTGTGGCTATAAAAATAATGGAATTAATCTATATTGTGTCTTTACAGTTTTGCTTCAATAATAGAAGTAAAATAGATTAAGGTTTTAAAAGCAGTAATTTTGTTGCTCCAAGATTTGGCTCTTGCATTTTTATGCCTCGATTAAGAATTTCCTTAATTTGCTCCTTGCTTCAGGTGCACCCCAGCCTCACAGGCTGACCACACAAAGACTGAATTAATTCAAGGGGTTTTTAATAAACCTCAGAAAGTTTTTATAAATCTTCTAGATTAACCACGAGCCTATGAAGCGGAGATGTGGATTCAGACTCTGCCAGCACCTGAGGCTGAGATGACATATGCTGGAGAGGACTCCCTGTGTGCCAGGCAGGCACAGGAGAGCATCTTTCCAAACTCAGAGATGCGCGCATCAAGAGTCTCCATGGTGCCAACATCAAATCCAGAAGTTCGACTTGTGCAGAATCGAGATTTTAATGCAGCAGGCCCAGGAGAAACCTCCCAGAAGGATTCGAGTGGGAGAAAAGAAGAAGGGAAAGATTATGCATAGTAAGAGAGCAGAGAAAAATTACAGACCTAATTTAGGCTAGGGTTACCTTTGCATCAGAAACCGTGGGGAAAGTGTACTGGGAGTGAGTGATGGATGGTAAGGGAGGAGGAAAGCAGCTGCAGGAGCCGGAGCCGTGAGGGGAAGGATCGGCCCGAGCCATGAGGGAGCCATCGGCCCGAGCCCTGAGGGAGCCGTCGGCCCAAGCAGGACGTGCTCCGCACTGACAGCAGGGCCTCTGCCACAGCAATTCCCGGCAGGAAGGCTTTGTGCCCCACAGAAACTGTTCCAAGGCTGGAGACTGCACTCAGAGCCACACAGACGTCCCTGGGCCGTAACGCCATCGCCAGACGTGTGTCAGCTCCGAGCTCCGGGCTTCGGAGCACGCACGCCTGAGGAGGTGAACCTGTTCTGGGGACCGGGGACTCAGCAGATTCTGGACACAAAAAACAGCAAGTAAAGTAATAGCAAAACCAAACAGCTTAGGGAAGCAAAGCAAGGTGCCTCTATATAATTCCTAGAAAGGATTTATAACCTATATAAACATGGATCATAAAGCCATTGGCAAACAGATACAAGTTATTTCTAAAAGCTCCTTAGTTTAGATGTCAGAACTTAGAATTCTGAATGAACCGACCCCGCTCCTCAGGACGCCTGATTCTGTGCCTTGGGAATGTACTGGCTGTTCTCAGCAGAGACTTGATTTTTGATCCTTCCCAGTGCTTGGATTCCTGTCCACGGACAGGCTCTCAGGTAATCTTATGAATGTACTTTGAGCTAAATGTCCAAATGAAAGATTTCATAAAAAAGAAGCTTACAGCATCTGGCCACTCTGCTTCCCTTCAGCAGAATGCTGAAGGACTTAAAGGGAGATATATACTGAGGGGTCAGCACCCAAAGTGTAATATGCATGGCAGGGAAGCTTTCCATCACTTGTCACATGCAGTCAAGTTGCTATATATCTTGGAAACAAGATGGCTTTTTCTTCCCTATGTTTTTATGAGAAACAGGTTGCTGATAATAACTGGTCTGACACTTCGACCTACTTCCTAGTGAATGTTGCATTATTATGTTACTGTACATCCTCTGAGGGAAGAAGCTTTTCCTCTTAGAACTGAAGGATGGATCTGAGGCTCACTATGCTTTTCTGCTGAGATGCAGGGATCTCACACTGCTGTCAGCAGTGTTAGCACAGAGCCAGCCACACCTGCCCACAGCATGAGGGCTGGGATCCTAAATTGTCCACAAGGTGCTCAGCTTCTGGGCAGCTCCAGATGTTGCTTTTGGCATTCCTTGTATATTTTTTCCTACTGAAGAAGCTCTTACAACACAAACTCGATAAGGCACAATCCCAGATTTCTGTGGTCACTCGAGAGGCAACCCAAGCAATATGGACATTTCACAGGGTGTCACTTCATAGGATCATTTTGTTCTGTTCCAGAGAAAGGACTCCCAGCTCTAAATCCAGTCAGCAGGAGATCAGGAGTTCAGAAGCATGCCTGCTTGTTAGGGTGCATCCCTGTTGTCCAGATGCACAACTCACATTCAACTGAATCAACAGATATCCCATATGCAAAGTAAGTAGATAAGAGATAAGTAGGTAGAATAAGATAAGAGATAAGTAGATAAATGGACTTGGTATTAGAGATTGACCCTGCAGTGCAAAGCAGTGCAAAGTTTTACTCAGTAAGAACGTCTGTATTTTGTGTTTCTGTAAGTTTGGGGAGCTCAAAACATCAACTACAGAGAAAAAGCAAATAACAAGAAAACACAGGTATGGTTGCTCTAATGAAATTTTGAAAAAAATATTTCACCTGTTTCAGAGCAGAAAACGGAAACCATGTCATCACTACTACTTCTGTTATTTAAACAATCTCCTTTCTAATAAAGAACCAGGAGAAATAAAAAACCATTGATCTTTATTTATTGACTTCCTAGTGAGTATAGTTAAAGTTGACACAAATCAATCACAATAAAGTTAAAAGGATAATACAGCATAATATGACCCAAGATTGTACTGCAAGTTTAATTACTGAAACTCAAAGTTTTAACATACATAGAAATGTCCAGTTAATTGTATTCACATGCACACTGTAAAAGGAGAGGGAAATTCTTGGGACTTATAACATTTTAAAATGTTTTCTCAGCCAAAGCAAGTAGAAAATACAGAAATGCAAGGGGAGATAGGTCTCTTTCTGAGGGAATAAACGGAACTTTGATTTCCTTTTCACTTGTTGCCATTAATTTAAAAGTTTCCAGGCACTCTGCAGGCAGCAAAATGGGCCAAAATATTCCTTGCTGTCAAAAGTAAATCTGGTTACAGTTTTGCTTTTAAGATGTTTGGCAAATGGCAAGTGAACATGCCAATAAAGAGCACTGCTGCCTTATGCTCCTGAAACATGGAAAACAAGAACAAGAAAACTTTGGAGACAAGGGAAAACAACATTAAAATCACAATTAAGAAGACGAATCCAGCGGATTTCCATGGGCTGTAGCCTTGGGAACAGACTGATTGCCATGGGATGGAGTGGAGGTTTGTAAAACTATGAGTGGCATGGAGACAGCATCTAAGCACGAAGGAAACTGCTGCTTCCTTCCTTTTTAGAAGGATCCAGGAGACAGCAAGTGAAATAGAAACATGTCATTCAGAACAAGGACATGTTTGGGAAAGGTGAAGGAAAATGATGTGAAATTTCTTTTCAGTATTGTCTCCCCAGCTGCCTAGTGGTGGTGACACCCTCCAGGGTACCCAATATCAACCCTCTCTGAAGGACTGAACTGACTCAAACACTGGAATAGAAATAAAAATAAAGGCAACCTTGCCTAAACCTCAAAATGGAAAACATAAAATTATATTAATTGGTTAATGTCATAAAAAACTAATTATCATAGCTATAATTTTCCTACCCAGCCCTTTTTTCTCCCTACTGATAAACAGTAATTATCTATTGGCTACAATAATGTGATAGTCACAAAAGCACAATCTGGTGAGATTTAATTGTTATTCCTACAAGGAAAAGTTTCTCCTTTTGGAGGATCCAATGGGATTTGCAGTGTTGGAACCAGGCTCTGCAAAGGCATCTTGGGGTCAGCACAGTACTGGTAGTTCTGATGTATTGCTGAGGACACAAGAGAGACCTGGGGTGTGGGCAGAAATTCCTCTATCAAGGAACACTGGAAAAACACAGAGTAGGGAATTTAACTGTTATTGCCAGTACCCTACCTTTGGAAATACCTCAGTGAGTGATGTGTGGTGTCTGTAGTTTTCCCACTGCTCAAAACCCACCATTGCCTAAGATAAACAGAAACTTAAGCTTTTCACCACAATGCAAATGGACCTTTAAAATATAAACAGCATTTACAACAGGCTCAAACTTCAGCAGCCAGAGGGGACATTAAAGAAATTCCAAGCAAGAGCAAGTGCTGAGTCATACAAAACTGACAAAATAATATGGGCAGTTATCACCCAAATGCATTATTTATCACTGAAACCCATTGACGCCTGTGCTTACACAGGAACCCTCCTGTGATATTGAAGGCCAAAGTGTCTTCTCTCCCTAACAACAGTGTTGTATCTTTGGCAACTCGAGCAGGGACTCGGAAAATCAATAGCACTTCATGAGCAAGGTCTCAGGCTTCTTCTTTTACGAGGATTCTGTCAATGCAAGTGGCCATTACTGTACTTTAAAGGCACGATATAAAATTGCCTCAACAAGATATAAGACACATGGTTGGAAAGAACCTGGGGAGAGTATTTTAGTCAAAGTTAAATAGTTTCATCACATAATTACTTCTACTGGCACATCTCCAGCTGGAGACACTCATGCAGGGTAGGGGCTTTCTGGGATGGGGTGGGGAAATTGGAAGGGAAGGTTTTCGATTGGGCTCGGGCTGAGCTAAACAAGGTCAAGCTGCTAAAATGGAGCCACAGCCAAGCACCAAGACTATTGACAGCAACACAGCTACAACAAAGTTGCTATCTTTTTGTTTTCATCTTTTCTTTTTTTTTTTTTTTTTTATTTTGAAGCTAAGTAGTCTGAAAGTAGTTTTAATTTTATAGCTGAAAAATATGTCATCCTGATTTGCAGATTGGTAATTCATCTTCTAAGGACTGTTTAGAATTTATTCAGGGGGAAAAAGGAAGCTGCACTGGTTCCTATAACTGATTCACATTATATGACAAAATTTAACTTTTGTGTTTTATGGGATTTTATGAATTCCACTAAAACCATTAGCTGGTTGTCTCTATGTGATTAAATTTAACCACTTATGTAATACTTTAAACTGATGACAGTCTTGCCTGTATTTATGTTTTCTTTTGTTCAAAATGCACGTCATTGCAGAGAAAAGAAAAATACACTTCCACTGATTCTCTGGGAATGAGAGAAAGCCAGGGTGAGCGCCGAAAAATAAAAGTACAAACAACTTGTTTCAGAAGGGTTAAAACATTTTCTGCATGGAAAGGGCCACCCACAGCAGAGGTATTTTCCTGAAAATACTTTTCAAGTGCTAAATACATTAACTCCATGAGTGTCACTCTCAGGGTTTTCTACCTGGGTTCTTTTTTAAGAATGCTCCCTTCAGTCAAAACCTGGCAGGTTTGGGTTAGAGTTCAGAGCAGGACACTGCCATCCCACAGGGCAGGTGATCCTAGACTTGCTTGGCCTTTTGAAGCCATCTCAGAAGGCTTTGCAGCATCCGCCCACATGGCCTCATTTTATTCCCTGAAACATATCAGAGCTGTCCTCGGGGTCAGGCTATAAAAACGCTGCTTCAGTGGCTTGGAGCACATAATTCCATGGTGTTTCACCCTGGAACACTGGCCCAGCCACGCTGGGAACCACCCAGGGTCGGGTGTCACTTGGCGTGGCCATGAACAGTACAAACCCTCGATCGGGGGGACATCAGTCACTTGGTGTGGGAAGTGCAGAGTAGTCCTTGATCCTGGCTGAACCGAGAGGATTGATGTGCTGTACCCACAGGACAAAACCTCTGCTTGTGTACATGTGGATAATGCACACCTGCTACGTAGGGATGAGCTTCTCAAATTAAATTGCATTTTTGAAGCTACTTTGATACCTGCAGTTGTCCTCTAATCTGGTTCACTTGGGTTTTTTCAGCTTCACACAAATGAACTGCTTCAAACAGTTCCTTGCTTTTTTTAATCCGTAATTAGCTGGTGTGAGGTTTAAGACAAGAAATATTTAGTCCTGGAACAATGACAGAAGTAAAAATGAATACTGTATCACCCAGAAAAGCCAGACAAAAGGTTTCTGACCTCCATAAAAACCTTTTCCCTCTATTTCCAGGGAGACACTCCCATATATATCTCTGAACGCTATGTCAAGGCCTCCTAGAATTTTTTCTAATTCATTCATTATAAGTTCTGCATCTCTCTCTCTCTCCGAGGTGAGCCAGTGCCTTTGGACTGAGGAGTTAAAGGGTCAGGAATATGATAAACTGTATTGATAGCACCCTCAAAATGGTAACTGCTTAAGTGGGATATATTTAACAAATCATTGCATTTCTTCTGGAGGCTGTGATTTTCCAAACTTTACACTCACAAGGCTTTCAGAACAACTACAGAGCTCTGCACCTGAGGGACAGCAATAGCCACAATTACAGGGAGCTGAGGCTTTTCTAACCAGAATCCATGTTAAATATCATATCACAAATTGCATGAGATGATGATGTGTTCCGGGAGCTACCAATTTATAAAATAGTAAATTCTATTTATTTTATTTTCACCTTTTCTTATAGGCAGCCAAAATACTTTATCTTAAAATATATTTATTGAAACATTTTTGTTTTCACAACCCAGTTAATTTATGTCTATAAGGGCTCTGGATTTCTAGTCCTTGATTTCCATCAGACTATCCCCTCCATCTAAAGGCATTTCACTTACTAGTATGGATCAAGATTATCAGCATGTGAGCTCTGTGTTGTTGCACAGCCACAGGGATGGAGGAAAATGCAAAGAACATGCTCATTAACATAACAAAATGCAATATATCCCACCTATTTGCAAGGATATTCTAACAGTACATTACAGAGTGGATTTGCTCATTAGAAAAGAATAAAAAATTAAAATTCAGACTATTTACTCCATTTCTCATTCATTTCAGGTTTTATTTAACTGTGTGCTTTGTACCCTGACTCTTCACTTAACAACCTCTTAAACTTTTGAATTCTTGGGTGGGAATTTGACATCACACCTGAACATCTAAGTGCTGTTTTCCAGGCACTACCAGAGCACAACATGTTAAATAACCAGCCATTAATGTCAAAAATCAAGCTTTACCATACATTTTTGGCATTAATTTTATAAGTACCATAAAACAAGATTTTTACTGGGTAGTTTTGGTATATAATTTCTTCCACAAGAGGAACAGTTTCTGTATAGTTAACACATGTGGCAGGGTAAGGAAGCATGAAAACAACATCACTGTAAAATTCATACTAAATGATGGAAATAATAACTGGAATAAGTGTAATTTCAGTAGCAGCCTGAAAGAACAGGCAGAGAGCTGAGCAGTGCTAAAGCAGACAAACTGCAAAGGCAAGTGGTCAAACCTGAGACCTGAGCAGAAAAAGAGGAGAACTTTTCAGTCAAAAATACTCTTGCCATGAAGAAGGGAAGTATTTAAAGGCGCTGGTGTGACACCAATGGAGGAATTTCATGGATGTGAGGCTGTGGGGGCTGCAGCATCTCTTAGGAAGGGGGAGAAGCTGGGAGGGAGCTCAGGTATGGACACCTGGCCGTCTTAGAGTGGGCCCAGCTCTGTAATTTTCCAAGTAGAACAGCAGGATGTTATTTAGCACAGGTGTCTCTGTAATTGTGGGACCGAGAGAATCAGTGCTCAATGGCCCACGGCCTCCCCCTGCCACCCGTGTAATGCGGCAGAGTCTGCACACGGGGAGAGGAGAAGTGGGAATCTGGGTGATCCACAGTACAAAAAGCATTGTTAACCACCCACTGACTCTCCTGGATGACAAATATTTATTTGAGGGCTGCAGTTTCAGATCAAAACCAACTTTCCTCGATCAGGAAAACAGATAGTAAATTTAAAACCTCTGTATTTTTGTACTGCTGTAGCAGGAGCCATCCTGAAATGTTTCTGTTTCTTCCAGAGGTAATTATGTCCCCCACATATAAAGGTATATGTCAGATCCATATAATTTTTCAGGCTTTTTCATTCCAACTGCTGCAGTTTTCGAAACAATGAAACTCCTTTCTGAGGACAAATTGCATGAATAAGTCAAAGAGCAATTTTAAGGAGCAGTGTGAACATCAGTATGTGGCAAGCCCACTGTATTCCAGTTCTATCCTTCCACAAAAATATGGAAACCCACAAAACTCCAGACTGAGAGTAAAAGACTTTATGTTCACAGGAAGCAAGTCTTCTTCCATAAATCTACAGGTAAGAATTGCACAAAAAAAAAAAAGGAGAATTTGTTTACTCTTCCCATGGAGGATTTTCTTTTCCCTTTCCACCACTTAAGTAGCTATTTGGGAAAGTCAAAATACTTAAAGTATTAAGAAGAGGCAGACGTGCTCTCTAGGACATCAACTGACTCACAGACATGTTAATAACTTGGGACTGATTGAATGATGCTACAGTAAACCAAATATGAAATAAGAAACAACTAGTGCCAATATCCACCTGGATTCATTCCTGTTCATCACCTGGCACGTCAGAATTGACACACACCTAATAAAAGAAAAATCTCTTTTTTTTTTAAATTTAGTTAAAATTCAAAACCTAATGATGGTTTTTCTTTCTTTTTAGTCCTGGTTCTAAACTGTGGTTATTAAGCCTACATGCAAATATTCCTGCCCTCAAACCTATGTCAAATATATGATTCACAATCCAACCAAATTGCCATAAACTGCACCTTCAACTGGGAAAGACTCAAGAGAGATAAATTCCAGCTGGGAGCATCCTCTGGTTTAAAGACAAGAGACACTCACACGCAAACACCTTTAATGCTAAGCACACTAAAAGAAATGCTCAAAAACCTCAGCAGCTTCTAAACTTACCGAAACTGAGGAGGAAAAACCCAGAGTGAATCTGTTTATCTGAAAACATGCAGCGTTTCACAGTGTAGGCCAACAAAATTTATTGTGCATTTAAAAAGTCTTCTAAAAGGGATTTTTTTGTTCCTTTGGTTTATTTTTGGGTTTTCTTTCTGAAAAAAAGGTAAAAACTTTGCTCTGAATGTTCTCATCCTCTCATATTTCAGAATAACTCCCCTCTAACAGCAATTTGACCCTGCTATGCAGATGAATTAGGAAACAACACTGTCATTACAAAACCCCACTCAGCAGAACAACATGGGGTTTTGCAGTATATAATTGTGCCAGCCTCAAACATGCATAAAAGGCAGCCATGGGGAAGCTGACCATGCATTTCTTGTTAAAGACAACAAAATTATCCCAAATTCTCTTAAGAACTAAACATTCCACTTAAAATATCAAGTGTGAGTTAATAAGTTACTTTTCCAGAATCGATAATTCAGATTTTTTTCAATAAGTTTTCTATTAGCATTTCCCCCATCCCCCTAAATGCCATTATTTTTCCCCAGCTGTATAAATAGTCTTATAGAATATGGCCTGAATGAATGCACCGTTCAGAAAACAACATAATTATAGCCATTTCCAACAAACTGGGTGCCAAGAAAGTTACAAATTAATTGAAGGTTAGCACTGAAAATTAAATCCTAGTCAGCTTGAAGTCATTTTTTAGGCTAGTTTATATAAAATTAAATAAGAAGTTCAGTCTTCCAGTGTTCCATCAGCTTAGCGGAGAGATTTTTAAGGTTCAGCTGAACAAGTGGTTTGTGCTGTTCTGTCATGTGGAAAACCCTGCATTTCTCCCTGTGGGCATTTCTTCTCAGCCTGCTTTCCAGGTTCTCCAAACGGAGAGACCAAAACTCCTGGGTTCTTTCCACTTCTCCTGGACACGGACCCACTCCAGAAGAGAAGAACCTGTTCATGCTGAATGAACTTTCACTTTCTAATTCACAAGCACACACTTCTCTTTTTGACTCTGTGTGTGTGCACCTCTAAAATGTAGTGGTTAAAAAGTTTTATTCCTAATGTAGAAAAAGCAAGAAAACAAAAATCATTAATTTAGAACCCACAGTTTCAGGTGTTTCAGGTCTTTCTGTGGAATCCAATCAAAAAAAAAAAAAAAAAAAAAAAAAAAAAAAAAAAAAAAAAAAACCAAGAAGGAAAGATTCGACATGCCAGCATCAAGAACTTGAATTAAATTCCCACAGTTCAGTCAGAGAACCCAGTAAAAACCACGGCAATATTCAGAAAACTCCTTCTATCCATCCATCTTGGAAGAAGCTATGGAGCTGTTGCTTCCTTGTTTCTTTGATCATCCATTTTTGGAAGCACAGCATCTGGGGATGAGAATCAGGTGGATTTTCATGCCCTAGGAATATTTCAGAGATGGGTTGGCTCTTAACATCTTAAATCAATTCCCAGAGTTATCCAGAAACTTCACATGAAATCCCAAAAGCTGTTCCTATCCTTGCTGGAAAGCTCAGCCTACACTCCCTATCCTTGCTGGGCAAAACACTCAACTTCAGCCATCAATCCTGTGTTTTGCCTGCAAGGGATACAAACGTGCCCTTGGTGGGAGGTAAAATCCAGGAGGTTTTCCAGCATCAAGAAATGAAGTTTCTGGTCCAAGGAGGATCCTCTGTTTAGTTCCCTTCTTCTCTCTCAAATCAAAGCACCTCCCTAAGGAAAAGTCCTTTGCTAGTTAGATTTTTCTCTCCCTCTGGGAACCTGCTAAGCCCTCCTCATTCTAAATGAATTTAATCTTTCATCTCCCAGTTCCCAGGGAACTGCAGGAACCATCAAGCTGAGGAGGGACAACCCCTGTCTTCCCTTCTATTTGGCAAACAGGTGACAGCAAAGTAACAAAGTACCCTGGAGAAAAAGTTACCAGAGGGGACCAAGGAGGCAGTTCTGAGGGGACAAGGCATTCCTGGGAGAAGGGAGAAGCCAGGGCAGGTCTGCTCCTTGGGCTTTTTGTTCTTGTGAATGAACAGCTACATTAAAAGCAGAAAGGAAAATTCCTTTCCTTCCCTGCTCCTACCTAGGTGCCCAAACTGAGGACAACACCCATGTGCCAAAGTTCCAAACACAACACCTCAACAAGGAGATCCTCAGTCAGAACTGGGCAAAGCCAAAACATTTCAGATTGGCTGCCCGAGTTACTATTACTCCATTATTCAATTGAAATATTCTTGTTGAGCCTCATTAGCTTTTAGGGATTTAAAAACATAATTGAGGAAGCTTTAGGTCAAAAGGCTATTACACATAAGGCCTGAATTTTGAAAACATTCCTGGCAAATATTTTCTGACTTATTCTCAGCCTCTTCATTCTCTGTTTTTGCTGCTCTTTTTCTATCCACGAAGGGTATATAAAGGGCATCTAAAACTTTAGTCAATAGATCCATTATTATGATTGGCTGAAAACCATAAAATGCATCCATCAAGCCATTGTGTTGCATCTTGTGTTAAATTATGGTGATAAATAGTCCTTTTTTCATGACGTCACCTACTCAGCTATGCAGAAATCCATTCCCTGCTGCCATTATGCATCACTCAGCCTTGTGCCAGCCTGTGAAAAATCCTCCCCACGCCACGGCCCTGCAAGGCTGCGCTGCTCTGCTGAGACAAATATTTTCTGTTGCTTTTATGTCCTATTGTGAAACAGTTGTTTTCCTGGTTCCCAGCGTTACCCCAAGCGTGCAGTAATGTCCTCAGCTCTCAGCTCTGGGCATTGTAGCTCATGTACTTTTAATTGTTTACAACTTGCATCAGAACTGGATTGAGTCCATTTGTACTCATATTGTTTTATCACTACGAGATGATACATTTTGCCACCTTCTTCTAGGTCAGAATTGAATCCTATGGAGAGCCTTTGAACAGAGAACTAATATTCACAGGAGCTGAGCTGGGGATGTATAGCAATTTTATTATTATGTTTGGGATTTTGCTTTGAATTTAGACAAATCTTTCTTGTATAATTAGATTTCATAACACTTGAATTACAGCTTACAAAAACAACAATGAACATGAATAAAAATATTTGGCTAAAATTACTTTAAATCAAATGATTGCCTATGAAAACAAAGAACACTACCAGCTTTAGGGTTTTTTCATGTTTCCTTATTATTATACATCCATCTTATCTTTTGTTTAAATAAATTGTCTTTTTCTTCCCTCATTTAGTAAAGAACAGAAGAGACTGGATAAGTCGGGGACAGCATTTATAAAATATTGCTCCTACATTTTGGCACTAACTGAAGAAAATGAGAGCTGTATTCTAAGGACTGCAGAAATACCTTGCATTTACAATTCTCATTTAAAATTAAAAAAACAAACCCAAAATTGGGCTCATTTCCTACTTCTAATGGGAAAAGTAAGACATGAAGGAGCAGCATCAAAAGCAAGAACCAACAGCAAAAAACATGCTATCATTTTCAGGCTCACATAATCTTCTTTTCTTGTTATTATCAGCAGTACAACATAAAAACAGAACTAGAGAAAGCAGGTAGCACATCTTCTTACACAGAAGGATCTGCATCACTTGAGGCACAAAAAGCAGCTATATTTTTTCCCCATCTCTTTTCCTCTCTTTGGTGTTTCCAACACTACTAAATGTTGAATTAAGCCTGGGGGAAGTTGGCTTTGGCTCAAGGTAGGAACAAAAAACCTAAGGGACGTAGTAATGATTCTTCTCATCCACTCTGAAGGAGGAATGGACACACAATAGGCTGAAAAGAGCTGGACTTTTGTCACAGCTGTATCTGAGCACAAACCCTTCCATGATGATGCTGGAAAAGCTTTCCCTGTGCTGTTAAACACAGAACCACTTTCTCCTTATCCTACAGGCTGTGTATCTTCCACATTTCCACACTCTAAAAAGGAGAAGAGGAAGGCAAGAGAAAGAACACTCTGTGCTCATGCAGAGCCCAGGAGCTGAAATGTCACCTGCCAGAGCTCTAATCACCAGCTGCTCTACATCAGTGACAACCCGAGTGGTGGGCTGCAGCTCAGTGCTTCCCACTCCTGCTCCAGGATGAAACACATCTCCATGTAATTAGCTGGAGAAAGTGAAGTTCTTTCACCTGCACGGCTGAAACACAGGAACATAATGAACTGCCCCTGGGGAAACACCAACCAAACGTTTGTTTCTAAGGGAAAACACAGGAGTAGCTTGGCTCCTGTCTTTAGGCACAGCCCTTCTTTGCCCTTAGTGTACTGGGTCCAAAAGGTCTGGATCTGGGCTGGGAGCAGGAATGAGGGAAAACCCAGACTTGGTCTGGGCCAGGATTCAGAATGGGGGAAAACAGACTGGATTAAAATCTGAGATCCGGAATGAGGGAAAAAGCCCAGACTGGGTCACAACCAGGATCTGGAAGGCACAAAACCCAAATTGGATCAGGCTTGGATCTAGAATGGACACAATCGCTGACTGGATTTGGGCCAGAATTAGGAATGGGGGGAAAACCCAGACTGGATCACAGCTGGAATCCAGAATGGGGGAAAACCTGGACTGGATAAGAGCTGGTATCTGGAATGGGAGAAAACTCAGACTAAACTGGGGCCAGATTCGGGAATGGGCTTGGTTTTCCCATCTTTAGTCATAGCCCTTATTTGCTCTTAAGACACTGTTTCCAAAAGACCTGGGGAAAAATGCTGAAAAGGGAAAATTGTCATTGTAATATTTTGAAGAGATTCAGCCACTGAACTAGCCCCAACTGATTATGCAAGAAAACTTAAAGATCCCCAATATCCTAAATCCTTGTAATAGAATCCACAGAGCTACTTAGTGGAAGAGAATAATGCCCTGTGCCCCTTTTTCTCTCATTCCTGTTGCAGCTCCAACCTCCGCCCTGTGTCATTACTTTTACTGGTAAATGATGAAAGAAGGCACCGTGCAGTTCACAAATTGGATTAGGTTGGGAGGACTAAATACCTAAATATGTCTGAGCACTCAGCAAAAAGATTTGAGGTGGAAGAAGGAAATTTCCTTCCAGAACCCCTGGAAAGCCAAGAAAATGTAGAAAGACAGCTGAAGTGCTTCTGGGGAATGCAAATTATCAACATAATTTTCAAATTCTTTTCAAATTCAAATTGCAGCTTCTGTGGAGAGCTGCTGTACAGTACATAAGGTACACTTTGGGCAGCGTCACTGGGAACATTTATAGAAACTTCCCTTCTTCCCGGCCATTGAAAAAGTAAAGCATAAGTAGGATACATTCAAAGATGATTTGCAAAATTTTGGCTTTTGCTTATGTAAGCAGACTGTCAGCTGAAACTCCCCCCCAAAGATGCTCGTAAGACTTTACACTTGGAAATTTGCTTGAAGAGCCGGACCAGAAGAGAACATTTGAAAAAGATCCATGCTAAGAGAACAACAGGAATTTGGTTAAAGCTGAATCAACAAGAATATTTCATTTGTGTTTGATACCTCCCCATTTATATTAGCAATGGAAACCAGCTGTCTAAATGCTGATAATCATATGGGGATGTGATCAAACGGGGAATAAAATGTGGGGTTTGATGCAGGATTAATCCAAGAGCAGTGAAGCACCCAACAACTCTGAAATGACCAGTTATTGTGGAAATTTTTAACCAAAATATATTTTGAGAACGGCAATCAAATCCTAATTTTCAGAAACAACACTTGTTGAGGGTTCACAAAGGGGAGGGAGTGTATGGAAGAATTGAACACAGAATTTGAGGAGTTTTACACTACACTTTGCATTTTGTACCTTCAAAACCTGATTATAACAGGGTTTTGTTCTTCCCTAAGTGTAATATTGCTAATGGCTGAGGTAATAAATGCCACCTTGGAGAGTGTCCCATGAACAAGCAGTGATTTTACATTTCCAGAGTACCATATAGACACTGCCTTCCCGAGTGTTATTTGCACCTCGTTGCAAAGCACGTAGCTGCTCTTTACTTTTCCAAGGGATATACTACGGCACTGTGGAGTCAAGTACACTTGTCTCATTGCACTGACTTCTGAGGCATGATTTCTGTGCAGCAAGGGATGTATTTATCCCACTGTCTGCTGCCCACTGTATTTACCTGCTAAGTGTCCCTAGTACGAGGTGATGGTATCTCTAGCACGAGGTGATAATGTGCTATTGTGTTTTCAACAATTCAGAGTGCAATGGAATACACCATTAATTCTGATAGGTCTGCGAGGACACCTTTGAAAATGTTTTAAAAGACAGATTAGTGTCTCATCAAGGCAGAGATTAAGTGAAAATACTTTCAAATTTGTCATGCAGCATGGTATCTGTTGGGTTATTTATTATTTCATAGCGCATGCAAAGTAATAGATCAAATACACCTTAGAGACTCCTCGGAGATATCAATGCCTTTCAGTGTATTTAAATACACTGGCCAGCACTACTGCAGCTTGGCATTTTACTTTCTTCTTAAGAAAACAAAGAGATTTTCAGTGCCTACGGAGACGCTGCAGTTCCCCGCATCCCCTGGTTAGGAAATCTAAATTCCCCCTGCACTTGATCTTACAGGGCTGAACCGCCGTCCTACGAACCGTATTGCAACACTCCCACCTCCCCTGGAATTTAAATGTTAGACCTGGCTTGGAAAGGATGTTTTTCCACTGATTTCCCTTCTCCTCTCAGTACTAGGTTCAGCTGGAATGCTGGGATGGAGCTGCCAGCGGACTGACCTGGATGTGCACAGCTTCTTCCTCACCCGGGTCAGTGGGGCAGTGGGACGGACGGAGCCGACAACGAGGCAACGGGAAAAGAACTGCCTCCTCCCTTCTCCCTTCTCCCTCCTTCATCTGATTTCACATAAGCAAAGATGGGAAGTATTACCACAGCATATTGTTTGCAATATGCTCTCTTGGCCATAGGGAAGGGAAACAGTTCGGGGATTCTTTTAAAAGCACTTAGCATGACATACAGTCTTTCTATTTTGCTTGGATGATGGCTGCCTTCTGCTTGTCTTACTTATTTAGGTTTCAAGTCCTCTTAGCAAGAGTGTTCCTCTCAAATACATTTTGCAAATCCAGTGAATAGTTTTATTATAAAATAATTAAGACATTATTAACATTCATCCTTACAGCTTCCCACTCTTCTAACTTCCTCACCATGATGTTCTGCTGAAAACACTAAGTTCCCTACCACAATGCTTGCCTTTCTGCAGATACTTTGTCTGGAGACAATTAAAGAAAATCAGAATGACAATGATTATCAAAGGCAAAAGATAATATCATATTCAAAGAACAAAAATAGGATATGAGACCTCAAAATATCTTTACACAAATATCAAAGTTAAAAAGAAGGAAAGGGACTTAAAAAGAAATTACTAAGTAACAAAAGGCTCCTTTTTTCCCCATGCCCTTCAGATCATTCATGGCTTTCTGATTTGAAAGGAGGATGACAGAAAGAGTGGGAGGTTGTCTGAAATTTTTACACTGGAAACAAACAGGTGCAGACAATGAGAGAATAAGTGTGCTGAAAGCTGCAGTTCTCTACTAAGAAATGTTAATGCACAAGTCAAACCTATCGAAGGGGAAATCGCCTCCCACAACAAAGGGAAAATGTAGATGTGACAGACAGAGAGATGCCAGGCAACAATCAAAGAAAACAGATATCTAACCTAGTTATTCAGACATGCAGTGTAACTCCTATTATCCTCCCATTATTCTGAGGATAGTAGCATGTGCTGGAAAGTCATACACAGTGTCCCAGGACACACTTGAAACACAGCAGAGAAGCTCTTGACTTCAAGGATCCCGTATTCAGTCTCCAGTGAAGACACAGGGTGAGATATTGCAGATCTAAAGAATATCATATAGTTAAAAGCTGTCAGAGGAGAAAAGGGGAGATCAGCTGTCTTGAGAGATAAGCCACAACACAGACTCACCACAGAAATATACAGAAATTAGGGCTTAACAAGGTTCCTACACTGAACACAGCTAAAGATCTGGCACACAAAATTTGTGTTCCCTGTATTTATTTCTTTTCTCCCAAATGCTTTTATCCTAGTTAAATGAGCTTTAAATTTGGAAGGAGGACATCTAGTCACTTCATCATTACACCTAATAATGTGAATAGGGAACAGAATTTGTCAGTCTAGCTGTGGTGGAAACAGCTGGTGTGAAACCCTCCAGGTTCTCTTTGTCCAGCTTGGGAACTGCAAGCACAGTCCCATTGTGCTGTTACAATCAGAGTCTCCTCATGAAGGGACACACTTTTCAGAAAGAAGGAAAGACTGAGCAGTGCCATTTGTAGGGTAAGAGAGAACAGGGTTCTCCTCCAGTAAGGCTGACCAAAATGGTAAGCAAAAGTGTGTCAAGCATTAGCTGCTTCTCTTCTGCTTTTTCCTTTTGTTACTCCTTTGTGCTTTTATTAATCTCTTAGGATTTGGATTTCAATGAAACCTTTGGTTTTATTCCCCAATTTTTGTCCTTGTAGGATGACTCCTTTTAATGTCTAATCTAGAGGTTTGCTCGTGGCTCTGACCTCACCTTACCATTCTGGGATTAATTCCAAGCTGCACCTTGATATCAGCTGCACACACTGACAGATGGATCCCCAGAATGAAGTGCTAGCTTTCCCAGAGTCCCTTTTGGGCTTGTTGGGAGAAATACATGGGATGAGCCCCTCAAGGCACTATCAAGGGAACAGAAAAAGTTTAAATTTTAATAGCCTATTCACAGTAGCCATTCTTACAAACACCTTGTCCAAACATGAATCCCAAAAGGAGTGAAAAAAAGCATTTTTCACTTCCCCAGAATCCATTCCCCCAGGAAGATAGAGGGAAGAGGACACACATTTCAGCCTCATACTTCCACAGCAGTTTGTAAAACAAAATTATTTCTCTGGGGGTTGTTACTCCCAGCAGCTTTTCCCCAACCATTCCTTTATTCCAAAGCCATTTCAGGTACTGCACTTTGCACCTCTGTGTGCAGGTTAAAATATTGTACAACAGCTATGTTTCAACAGCAGCACACAATCATTCAGTAGACAAAGATGTGCTCAGAGCTTCATGAATACATTCAGCAGTTAAAAAATGGGGAGAGGGGAGCACAGGGACATGGATTTACTGTTTGCATTCATTTCTGGGCATGAAACATTTTTCTCTCATTTAAAGAACTGTATTTGACTAGTTTGACATGTTGAAGATCCAGCTAGAGAGCAGCACCAGATGAGACCATGCTCACCAGCAACAAGGAAATGTCTCCAGTGTACGTTTCCTTGCCAGTGGTTTCAAGGAAGTGACAGGCAGCGCGGGATCCGCGGATCAGCTGCTTCATTGTGCTCGTTCCACATCCCAGTGCTGGAGAAGAAACATGCTGGGGACTCACCCCACTGCTGAGGAGATCAGCACTGTGATAGCAGACAGAGGGAAAATTGTCCAGGAGGATTGGAAAGATGGGAGCAGAGCCCTCCCAACGCCTCATACGGTGCCTGTGCTCAGGCTGTGCTGCTGGGAGCAAAGCTGACCACTCAGCTATGGAGCCAGGAGTCCTCCAGCTTTGACTCCAGCTTTGCTGGTAAATTCAGTAGTGCCAGGGGTGTTCCGGGGCACTGAGACAATTCTGCCTGCACTTAAGTCACCAGCAGCTTGGACCAGGGTCAGCTGCTGCTCTCCCAGCAATTCCTGAGTCAGGTTAGGACTTATTGTCTGGAAGGACAGATGCCATTCTCAGATGGCAATTTACAATAGGACAGAGGTGGCCAAATGTCTAAATGTTCCAGAAGCCAGGGTTCCTGTAAATTAAAGGACTGAATGCAGGGCTGTGGAAACCAGTATGGTGACTCCCTGTACCCCAGACCTGCTCCCTTCACTTAAATAAGTAGCTTAAAATTTCAGATTAATATTCAAGGCTAAAAGCACCCTTTGCATTTTCCCTTTCTATTTGGCTGTCCACCCCATGTAAAAATTTGAGTCTTGTCCATCACTGGGACAGTGATTTCCAAATATAGACATCTGACTTCCCCTTGGCAATTCTGAGTGGGTGTTTAATGTAGATAAACATGAACTGTCCTCTGGAGGAGCTCCTCTCTCTGCCCACTGAATATTTACTAATGGATAGGCCTGTATTACTAATTTAGGTATTTGAATTTGATACTTAAGTAGCCTCAACTCTCACTAGAGTTCTTTTTGAGGTCCTGACACTGCTGGTGGCTTTCCATGAAGACAAAGCTCATCGGGTCATTTTTCTGTTAAGTAATCTTGATTGTTGAGCAACAAAAATGTTCTTCCTCTTATCTGTGCCCTCGTTTTACAGGGTAAAAAATTGTAAATACAGGCATAAGTTGTATCCCTATCAAGGCTTTTGTTGTAAAATTTCAAGGACAGGTTTCCCAATGAGGTAAACAAAGCTTAACACCCTCATCTTCCAGCTTCTAGGACCCAGTGTTTCTTTTGCTATGAGCCAGTTTGTCCTTCCCTTTTGTACCAAACCTCCTCCTTGCCTCCCAAGAGTTGTAAGAAGCCTCCGGCACTCCTGATTCTGTTCCCTTCTCAGAACACACGAGGACTGGCCCTGGTGTGAACTCGAGTCTGCCCATGGCAAGGTCCATCAGGCACTTCAGCATCAGTGTTTCTGCAGGAGGCAGCTGCTGGGAAGTCTGAGGCCAGAGGCCAGTGAGAAAGGAAAGATGCTCATCAGCCTTCCCAGCCTAGTCCTGTCTTTTCACCTCTGATTAGTCAGCTCTGAAACATCTCGGCTGGAGGATGCCATTCGGCCCCTGTTTGATTGAGAAGGTGGGTGAAGCTGCAGGTGTCAGGGGACAAGGGATGCCACTATGTTTCTGACTTCTCTGGGTAATCCTGACTGCCACTGATACAGTCACTGCTGCTGTCTTTGTCCCAGCTGCCTTAAGCTGCCAACCAGTTTGATAAGAAGGGGACTTGGATGTGCCTTTAGATCACCAGGAAAAGCAAGGCCACAGTTCTGCCCTGCCAGAGCTGGGAGATCAGTATCAGCTCCTTTAGTGAAAATACTTTGTATAATGCACAAAAATACACAACTGCTGGGTTAAACAGGAAATTGCCCTCTCCCTATGGAAGCTAAGATTTCCAAAGAACAAATAATTGCCATGAAAAACTCACCATGTACCAACCTGAAACTACCTCACTTCTAGATTCCATGGATTCTTTCTAAGATGCATGATGTTGTGCTTCTTTCTAGAAGTTATTTTTAATTAAATATTTCCAAACAGTTTAAAAATCAGTGCTACATTTACCAAATCTCATACTGGGAAAGTGGCCTCAAATTTCCCTGCCTGGTAGATCAGCTTTAGAGGACAGCAATGGCAAAGTGGCTGCAAGTGCCCATAAATAAATAAATAAATAAAAAAATTAACTGTGGACAAGCAGGATGTCTGTCTGGGATGTGCAGTGCCTTGGGTATAAATCAGTGTAGCTCCACTGACTTTGATGACACCAGGGCAGTAACACCGAACTGCATTTGGGCTGTTTGTACCATCACAGCATCATCAGCTGCTTCCCAGAGTTTGCCTTGCTCCTGGGACCAAACACATTCACCATCTGCACCTGAGAATTATCACCCAAAAGGAAAGTTAATCTATCTAAAAAGTATTCATCTTTTTGTTTGAAATAAGGTAAATGAATCCAGATTGTTGTGTTTTTTTTTTTTCCCCCAAAAGCAAACATGGGAAATGATTGAAATAATTTTTCTATAAAAAGAGAAAAGGCTCAAAATTTAAAACTTCTCATTATTATTTTTTAAAAATCATAATTCTTCACTACCAGTCCAGCCGGATAATGCTTCTGAGATGATCCCACCAGCTATTTCTCTCTGCAAATCAGGGGACATGATTAGATCCTATGTGGCTTAAGACCTGGCTGCTTTGGAAATCTCCTCTCTTCTTATTGTCACATCAACAAAGATCAGCAAAACTGCTACACTTGGAATCCCTTCCATATAAACAACAGGAATTGGTTTAGCTTTGTATTCCACACAGACAATCCTCAATTTTGGAATTTCATTCTTCCTGATTCAAAGACACACTTTATTAACCTCTGGAGGGTCTGCCCAGGACTATCTATTTTAATTAAGCAATTCAAGAAATGGGCAGCTGAAGGCCAAGGAGCCTGCGTTATTATTGCTATGCTTACTTTGAAAGAGTACTATTCATTTGCTGGTGCTTGCTTGTTGCATACTTGCTTCTTTTATTGCTATATAAAGGTCTTCAGAAAATGTGAGCCTGCTTTTAAATGTTGAAGAAATCCAAATAAACAGCAGTGTGTTACAGAGGGGCAAAGGCAGGGATGGGCACCACAAACACTCTTGAAGTCTGGGCACCATCCTGAAAGTTTTCTGGTATTATATGAACAGATTAATAAAGCAAATTGCAGGAGGACCCACACATTTTTCTCTTATTAGGATACACTCCTGTTGGTTTTATCTCTGATCACATGTAAAAACGGCTCACATTTTTTTACCAATGGGGTTGCCAAACTTTAGGAACATTGATTCACTTCATAAACTATAGAGAGAAGAAAATACAAAATTACTGGGGCCAGAGCCTCTTGGGCCTTCCAGAGCCATGGGCTGAATTCATCTTTGCTGAAGTGACTTAACCTTTGAAAGTCCCATGGAGGAGTTGTTTGCTGAATTACAGATTGTAATGTTTCCCCCAGATGCTGTTTTCCTTAAAAGATGTCATTCTCCCTTTCTCCCTTATTCACAGCCATGTTCTCTGACAACTCCTTCCCACTGGGAACACAAGTTGTGCCCCATGTTCTCTTTGGCATATGAAGAATTCACCGCTTCACCTTAAAGAAAATTTTGCCCTGATTCCCCATTTTTATTGTGTTCCGAAATGGCACCCGTGTTTGGAAGCACATTCTGTGTCTAATTTTCAGTGAGTTATAAGCATACAGCATTCCACCTGTAATTTCTTCAGACTGCAGCACCCTGGCTGGGATCAAATGAGGCAGACAGGCCATTTGACATAACCAGCAAAGCCATCCCATGCCCACATTAACACATCCTTTTTCTAAGATGTCCTTGGACAAAAACACCGAGGCAAATGGTGGGAAAACTATGTAAGTTAGAAAATACCCATTTTGTACATTTGTTAAGGGCCTTTTAAAAGAAAATATGCCATTATGAGATAATGGCTGTGTCTAAGGTTCATAAAGGAGCATAAAGAAGTGAGGTGTTCAAATTCCATTCCTCACTTGCAGTGTTTCTGCTTAACTGGTCATCTATCCAATACTCCCAAATATTGTAAAGTAGATTTTAGCACCACAGAAATGACTGGTGATGGCAGCAATGAGAGAGCAGCAATGACAGACTGTCCCCAATGAATATTCCCCCTAATAAAACCACACTTACAATCTGTGCTCCTCCCATGTTTTCTCAAGGCATCATGAATCCAATCCTCAGCCACTGTAAATTACTGCAGCTCCCAATTTAAAATGGGCGAGGATCAGTCAAGGAGTCTTTAATGAGAGCTGGGTTGTTTTCCTGTAACTGTTACACGGAGATGCCACAGGAAGGAAATATTTTAAAGGCCAGCTGAAGTGGAAAAAAACCCACAAATAATATCCAACAAAACTCCAGTACTTGGAAGAAGCTCCAGAACCTAATCTAGTGCTCAGGTCCATGGATTCTGTACATGGCACTGGAAAGCTGGGAACATGGGGAACATGACAGTAAACATGTTTACTGTCACTGCATTTCAAACTCTGCTGGAGGCCAGGACTATGATCTGAACAAATCAGGTCTGGAAACACCACACGCAGACTGGGGAAATCTCCGTTACCTCTCCCTCAGCCAGGGAAGATCCCCACACACAGCACAGCCCATACAGATCCCACAGTAATGCCGGGAAGCAGCATTTCAGAAATCTGCACAGCCCTGGGATGCAAACTTACAATAACAAAGACATCAAACAGTTCCATATAGCAGCTAAGGGTATATTTCTCTCCTGCCTCTCCCACTTTCCCCTTTCCAAGCAGGATCTGGTGCCTCGTTAGGCTTTTCTGACTTCTCTCAGGACTGAAAATCTTTGAAAAGACACTTTTTTCCCCCCAGAAAAACCTTCCAACTGCTTTGCTCTTTATTTAAATAAGAAATACAAATATGATAATACAACTGCAGACTAGGAATTCAATCTTACTCCAGTAATTGTGTTCCTTGTGTTTCAAAAAAATGGGTAGGGCTCAAATACAAGTCTTTGGAAAAAGCACTACAATCCTACAGGGACTTGTAGATAAAATCACATGTACAATTTCAAGTTAAGTAATAAAGAGTTAATGGTAATTAAAAAAAAAAAAAACATGACTTTAGTAATTGCTGAATCATTTTTTTTAATTCAGCACTTACATTTAGAGGGGTAGATTTTTTTAATTTCACAGAAGCTTTGCTTACTATTAAACATTTCCGAGAAGGTTTACAACCATAAATTGTGGATTTTTCTGTATACAGCAATTCTATTGTTATGACTTAACCTAAAGAATACTAAATTAAAATTGATTTACTAAATAGGTTAAGGATAGCATACTTATTCAAGATTTCAACCCTATTTCATGCTTAGACAGGCAGATCTTAATTATACACAAAAGAATACAAATGTTATTAGCATGATAATAATTATTTAGAAGTCGTCGTCTTTAAAAAAAAAAATTAAAGCAGTATTGTCATTCACGCAGGCACATTTTTCAGTGGAGTGACAGCTCTGCTAGTCCTAGATATGTTCAAAGAACATATACAATATTCAAAGCTGTGCAGCCGACATGTTATCAGGATAAGCCGGAGTAGGTACTGCCAGCACGGCACTACACACTAATCATTATGTCCTACCCATGCTACTACATGCAAATACAATCCTTTGTGACATTTTGTCAAATATTTGGAGCTTTCTGCACTTAGCGTGGTTCTCTTTGCACTCATTAACACACAGCCACGCCGAAGCCGCGTTGTTTGTACTTGGGTTCTTCACCAGGATAACGCCATGACAAATTAATGAAAGGCAAATTAAAGATGTAAGTACTTCCAAGTCTGATGGAGCAGGCAAAGGGCAGCAGAATTGAAGTTTGCTTTGCAGAGGGGTTTCCTCCTGCCTGCTGCATCTGTGCTGTGCAAGATGCAAACACTGCATCAAGCACCCAGCACACGACACCCTGGATAAATCAATTTATAGGTGCTGGGTTTGCCCAGCCCACGCTGCAGGTCAATACTGGCTGTCAATGAGCCCACATCCTATCAGGCTGAGAAAATGTAAAAATGGCTCAGGACTAAACACTTGGCTCCCGTACAAATGATGCATTTCTCAGCATTGATTTGCCAGAAGTGTTTCTGTTGTCTTGTTGCTCTAGGCTGGCATTTTTAATTATTTCTGAGACAAATGGAACGTTCATACACAGAAAATCTGTAGGGCTTCTTGTCAAATTAATAAAATAATAATGAAAGTAGTCATTTTGGACTGCAAACTGTCAAAATACCTGAAAAGCTCTACAGTAATCTACATTCTAAAGCAAACTAAAATGCTTCCCCGTGTTATTTTAAATCCTAAGTACTACGACATAAAATTGATTGTATAGTGTCCATTGTATACAATGACACCTACTGTGACAAAACCGACTATGTTTAATGACCTTTTTAAATCTTATACCTAGAGTCCATAAAAGCATTGTAATTCAGTTGTAAAACACACTTTAATAATCAAAATGCAGCTGTTAAAATAGCATTGCTCATAATTCTAACTTCAGGCAATTTTTTTGTTTTTAATGCAGAAGAGCAGACCACAGTTTAAAATTCCTATGAGGTCACTATTGGCCATTACAGTGTTTTTTTGCAACTTAATAATAGATGTTTTAAAGTTTAAGTGCAGCCTCAGGCACTCATAAGCATTTATTACAAATCGCTGGTTGCCTCCCTTATGCAGAGAGGAATAACATTTACATACAGTAGCACAGATTAATAAGATAAAAAATTTGAAAAAGCCGTCAGTCAGGGAGTGAAACTGGTGCTAATAAAGCCCACTATATTCTTCGGAAATATCAAGCCGTCTGTTCCAATATTTTGCCATTCCCCATGAGGTATACAAATCCAAATCAGATAAGACTCCAGCAATGCCAAAGACATGCTGCTCTGCTCTCCAGTGGCATCCAGCTGAATCTTTTATTTATCTTCAGAGCAATTGTACATTCTCGGGTACTAAAGACTGAAATAAACCCAACATCCCTCATCTGAAAGTTTCATAAAACGGGACCCCGCTCCTTCCCTGGTTGCTAACCCTGATTAGTGGCTACAACCTGGAGTAAAGGGTGTGGAACAGCAGGCGAGGTAAAAGCCCCACGTTCTGCTCTGTGTTAACACGATGCTCACACGGAGCACAATGTAGAGGAAATCAAATTGCTTAAGCAAAGGAAATCTAAGTAGCCTCACACTTCCCTGCTTTCTATTAGACAGAAAACTCAGGAGCTAGGCTGTCAAAGGCATTAGGAACAGCACAGGTCTTGGAAAACAGCACACACAATGTGGCATTATGATTAAACTGCAAAGGTACTTGTTAGAACAAATCACTTTGTAAATCAAATAAACTGCAGCATAAAAAAAGAGTGTAAAATCATTTCTGCACCCTTGTAATGCCAATAATTTTAAAAGTATAGCATTAAGGACAGGAAGTTGGGAGAAGACCAATCAGGAATTTTTAGTAAGATTTCTCCCAAAGATAAACCACGTTTATTTACACAACTATTTGTGTGTCTCTCCTCCTCTCTCAATTTGAGCAGGGCTGTGAATTGAAGACAAAACAGAGATACGGTTTCCTTCTCATTTTTCTTCAAGAACACTGTCATACTAACATTAAATAATTACTAAAAATTCTAATACACTGGTGTAATATTACCTTTTGCCAAATTGCATTAATCAAAAAGTGAGCCCACTGCAATCAAGTAATTAAGAGTAAAAAAATTCGGTGGATTTGCATAGCCTGTGTGCCCAGGATTGTTTGCTGTGCTGCTGTGGCTCGAATTCCTGGGCTTTTATGTTTTAGTTCAGTTGCAGAGATGCCAAGGTGAGGAAATGGGAATAAAACAGTGGATGTGGAGCAGGGAAAAAGTGCCCAAGCCGAGCTGAGGAGTGACAGGCATCTTGCCTGCTCCGAGTGTGTACACAATAAAATAAATCCTGCTTGACCTCCTCAGGAAACCAGACTATTGTTCACCAGGAGAAGTAGTAAACACGGCTGCTTAATTACACACAAGCAAGCACTCGGTCCATTGGGCTCACAAGACAAAATAAGGAGTTTCTTGTTCTGCTGGTTTTTTTTTCCAGAGGAAAAGAAAATTGTATACATAGTAAAGATCATTTCAGGTATATATTAAACTGGGTAAAGTCAGAAAGAGCTCCTTTGTATAATGTCACAAAGCAACCTTCAATGCTAACAGAACAAATGCACACACAATTATTTTTATAGCCTTTTGTCTCCCAAGTTTATTTGAGAGGGGAGCAAAGGTTTCTCTTCCATCTCAGCACCTGAACTTGTAGAACCGCTGTGCCCCCAAAAATTCTGCACCGGGGAGAGGAGTTTTGTGAGAAGCAGGGGATTTTAGCGGCTGTGGGGTTTTTTTGTGTGAGGAGCAGTGTCTGTGCAGTGTGGTGGCTCCCACCAGCCTCTCCCGGGCTAGCTGTGAATAGTGCCCATTTTGAGATTAGGAGATTAGGTTATTCATCACTTGAGATGCTCCCCGCTGTGCTGCTACTATCAGAGCGCAGCCAAATCAAAACATCTCTGGAAGGCATTTCAGAATAATTGAATGCATCATAATTTCCCTATTAATACATATCTCATATTACAGATTATGCATGAAATGTTCACATTATCTGTTACTTTTTGTTAACGTCTTGCTCCTTGCCAGTAAATTTAATACACAGAGTGAATCAGCATGCCATGATGAAGGGATAGGTTACTGATAGCCATTTTTTCAGGATTCAGTAGAAAATTAAAGTAAATCGATCATTTTATAGCCCCACTGGAATGTCTACAAGGGCATGTTGCTAAGCAAATGGTAATTTAAATGTACTGTGTAATTTTTCTAAGCAATTTACTGAAAGCAGATTTTATTTCTCACTTACTTAATCTCAGATGCTCTTTATCTGTTAGTGCATGATGTATCAGTTATAGAAAAATTATTAATCTATGGTTTAATCAAATGGTAAATATACAGCAATTTGACAGCCAGTATACATATTAGGATGTCTTAATTCATGTGAATTGCAGTAAAATCACTTGCTATTATCTTAAAAGACACAAGATGATTAAATTACATGCATAAAAAACACAGTAAGTTCCAGGTAACTCAGCATAAATCCTAAAGAAACAGTAATCCAGCTGTCTATTAAATTTCACAAAACCCAGCAATACTTGTCATTTACACTTTATTTTATTTTATTGCATGAATAGATCTACTCTTTCAAAAGTTATCCAGCAACGGGGAGCACAGCACCCATTTCGGCACCCACAGAATCCACCCGGCTTAAAAATGAAATTGTGGGAATGGAAATTGGGATGCGATTGAAAAAAATGCCATGAATATTTCAAGGCAATTCATTACCAGCTGGGTGGGAGCTGTGCCCAGTTTATACATTCAGTGCACATATAGTGCTTTTAACAAAGAATATTTAATATATACCCAGGTAACTCCTCGCCCTTGTTTAGGCAAAATGCCAGGTGTCTTTCACTGCAAATTCTGCCTCAAAGGCAGGAGGATCAGGTTCATCAGAGTATTTTAACTTTAAGAATGCTTCCAAGTATGAGAATAGTTTAAAAAACAAATAAGGCCATAGAAAATAATCCCTCTTTGCCCCCCCCCAGCCTCTAAAATGGGCTTGATGACAGCCTTCATTTTTATGAAATACAAAGAAGTCTCCATTTATCCTTCAGGTTCCTTAGACTGAATGTAGGGTCCTCCTACTGCTGATGCACAAAATGTATTATTGTCATTAATGAAAAAGTTAATGGGCCATTTTCTTATATATCAATTTACATTTTACAATTTGAGTATACAAATGATATGTACAGCAGAGAGCTGATTATTTTTGCTCAAGGAAATAGTTTTAATGTGTTTTATGGACATCAAATGTTGTGAATAATGATGCATCCACAGAATGCAAATAGGATGACAGTTCTTGTGCTGTGATCAACAGTCCTTGGATAAAAGGTCTGCAGCGACAATAATATCCTATGGAGGGTCTGAACAGTAAAAAATGGGAAGCAAGAGGATACCATGATGCTCAAAATGTACACCAGGAGAAAGATTTGAAATTGTCACTAACAGCATTATTCCTCAAGTATGGGGGAATGGCAATTTCCAAGTTAAATACCCCCACAGTTTGAAGGGTTTCCCAGCACATGGGTAATCTGGCCTTTTTAAATAGTGTTTTTTATCGAGTCTAAACTTGTGGTTTTTACCAAATATGCTTATCTGGTGCATGCCCTGTGTTACATGAGGCTGGCAAAAAATTATTAGCAGCATCTCCCAGATGTATGAGGCTGTAAATCTCCCAGGACAGCCTGGGCAGTGGGAGTGACCACACTCCACCATGGCACTGGGAGCAGGGTCCCACCTCACAAAACATCCAGGGGCTCCCCAGGACTTCCTCCATAAAAGGCTGCTTTTCCTAGAGGAAGAATTTCACCAGTTTCCAACAGGAGGTTCCAAAGGGGACTGGTTGTATCCACAGGACTGAAGTCATCACTACTTTAGGGACCTAAAATTACTCTGAGCCAAATGCAGATTTAGAGCAGCTGCTTTGCACCCCACAATTCTCTACCATGCTCATGAGGAAAATTTCCTACAATATGTTTGGATCCTATTTGAAAAATAAAGTACGAGATACACTATCAGACAGAATTAAAATATTCAAGTGTTTCCTTCCACAGCACTGGACTAATTTTCACCAGGATATGTTTGTGGATTGTTACCAGACCTGCAAACTGTTTTCTAGAGTTTCTCACTATGGCTATAAAAGGAGGTGAAACTATTTTTAAAATAAGTTTTTAAATTGTTTATGATCCAGCAATCCACATTAAAATGCAACACAGGATTTTTATTTCTCTTTTCCCCCAAATCCAGCACTGATAAACAAACTCTGCTGTGCCAGCACTCCTTGGGTAGTCTCAGATTTCAAGATAGACTTCAGTTACAGTGGCCTGTGTAAATCAATCTTAACCCAGGGTATTAGAAACAGAGTTACCCAGAAGATATTCAGTTCATAAAGTGGAGGGGGGGAAAGTAAGACCAGATGTTGTGGTGGGGTTCACCTTTGCTCCGTGTGCTGTGTGCAGTGTCCCATAACCACTGGCTCTGTCAGGAGCCAGGGGCAGAGTCTCAGGCTCACTGAGGTTTTTTCAAAGGCATTTAAAAAAAAAAAAAATAGAAAGCATGACTGGTCTGATGCTCCTCTAAAGGCTCAGACGTTGCCAAAAGACAACTGCATGCCCCATTCCAAAACCTACACAATATTCTGTGTAAAAATCCTGCCAAAGTGCTTTCCTTGGCCTCCCTGAACTCCTGGATGTTGCACCTGAGCACAGTTACAAGGAAAGAAAATAGAGAGTTATTGCTGCGTGCCCTAATTAAAATCAAGGTGATAACTATAGCTGTACGTGAGCTGAAATATTGTGCACAGATACAAATACAGGAGCTGGGGTTGGGAAACCTCCAGGAAGCTGCAGTGGGTATCTTCAAACACATCTCCTACTTTCCAAAATTCAGGCTGATGACAGAGCTCTGCCTAGAAATCAGAATCATGAACGAATTGAAGCTGATGCCATTCAGCTGATAAAAACTGGCAGATTGAGGGCTTTGTTCTCCAGTTACACCTGAAGTTTCTTCTCATGAGGGAAATGGGACTGAATTCCCTTCAGGCAGAACCCCTTATGTTGGAACACACATTGGAGTTGGCTGGCGGCATTTTCTGTTTGATTCATGTAGCAGGAGGACAGCAAAGCTCTTGGCCACCTTTGGGTGCTCTCTTTGCAACCAGAGCTTGGAAAGTGCGCATCTGTCATTCCTGATCTGTGTTTTTAGGAGCCCAGTGCTGATTATCCCACACTTGCAACAGTGTGATTGGGATGAAATCTATCTGGTCACATCTACAACAACAAAATATTTTTCAGGCTGGTGCTGGGGAATCTAATTAAGCATGAAGCAAACCATCAGCATTTTGGGTGCTGTAGAATCTCTTCACCATTATGCTAAATCTCAGTAGTATTTTAACAGCTTTCCACACAAAACACCACCCTGGAAGCATTTTAACCATACTTTGAGCTGTACAAAGCCAATGTTACATGAAGTGACAATTCAGTGCCATCACCCCGTTCCTTTAATTAGCATTTCTAATTTTTTCCAAATCCTTCCAACAAAACAAAGCTTCTGATCAGAGGGAAGGGCTCATCTGTGCAGCACCACCTTAACCCAGAGCGACTGCCACAAAAACAGAGGAGGGTACTTGTCTGCCCTGAGTTCCAGGTGTTTGTTGTGACACATCCATGCTGATCACCTCTCCCACGAAAGAGGGAGACAGTTGGAGTTGGAGCCTCTCCATGCACAGAACACGAGGATTTCACCCTGCTCACAGAGCTTTCCTTGGGGCTGCTCTGCAAGCAGCACTAACACAACCCCACCAGGGCACAGGCAGCAAAACGTGGATTTTAGAGTTGGGAAATTACAGAGAAGAAAAGAAACATTTCCTCAAAGTAAGCCAGGTTAATAAAACAAAAATATAATTCTCCCAAACATGACAGATATAATCTTTTTTTTTTCTGTAAGTCAGCAATCCATCCTGAAAAATATAACAAATATCCTGCTGCATATCGATGCATTTTGTAACAACACAAAACTCTCCACTAGCAAAAACACTCAGAATTTGTAATCAAGAGTAAGATTTACTGTACCTCAGGATAGTGCATCAAGATGCAACTTCCCTGAATAATACCAATAATTCTCTTTTTTATCATTCTGTATCAAACTGTACCTTTACTGTGTCAAGGAAGCTGGAAGGGAAAAAAAGACAAACCACCAGGAAAATGTGATGAACAGCTTTTTCAAAATATTGATCCAATCCAAGTCCTGATCACCCACACACCTCACTGATATAAAAGGAGGGGTAGGTAGGCACTCTTGTGGGTACACATTTCCTCTGAAGGCATTAGGTACTGGGAGGATGTTTGCTTTTAAGCATGTGGTAAAGTGTTTTGATGAGCAAGGATAAATACAGGTCTAAATGCTTTTTTGGACTGCAGGTCTTCTTTATGTTTACAAAAATACAAACAGCATCTATTTATTTTCAGTTACCTGCTTCTTGTTGTTTGCTATTAACATCCTAAACAAGATCACAGCGTGATTTGCGATAAGGAAAAAAGTATCACAGTAGACTGAAACTAGCAAAGACAGCATCAGCCTCAATAAAAGGAAGCATTTTGTACAGCATTTTTGTGGTACAAAAAAATTATTTTGAGCATAATCTTTCTCGCACTTAACACTCCAAAGATGTTCAGTTGTGAGGTAGAAAGATGGGATTCAAATTTATGAAGGTAAATTTGATATTTAAAAAAGCAAGGATAAAAGATCATGCAAATCAGAGGCTTTGATTGGTAACTCCATTCTAGGAACCTATTGCTAAAAGCAAGGAACTGGAGTTGGCCAGATATTTACCTATTAGCCAAAACTCCTGATTTGCTGCCAAGCTGAGAACTCAATGACCAAAAGCATCCTGTAATTCCTGTGCTGTAAGAACCAGGACAAATCTCCTGCCTTGTGCCACCAGCTCAGTTCTGGATTGATGATGTCCAGCCCAATTCCTAATTCGCTATAAGCTCCCTCTCCCTTCCAAGTCATCTAGTTCAGGTGTTGCCAATGGAGGTGACTGAAAATCGTCTCCTTTTGCTGGGAATTCTAAGCAATCTCCCTGGAGGAGCTGCTTCACCACCACTGCTTCCTAAGAAGACCTAAGAGATGTTCTTCCCTGGATCAGCACGGGTTTGTGCAGGTACTCTGCTGAACCTCCAAGTTGCACCAGAGGAGTAGTAATTTTTGAACAATGTATTTACCTAATTGTGCCAGTGGGTATAATTTGCACATTTTGCTTTCGGTGGAAATCGTCTCCTTCATTTTAAAGGTGTAAAAATTGAACCTCGTGAAGGTTAAACGGCTTGTCAAGAATTACTGTAATCCTGATTCTGACACTAACTAGCTGTGCCAATTTGGATTTGTCACTTCATTTCTCCAAGCCGCTCCTTCCCCATTTGTAATGTCACTTCCAAACTTTATTTAGTGGCAAAGTGCTAATGTGAGTGCAAAGTATTACTAATCCTGTGTGCGGCAGACACTGGGATGTAATTCAAGATCTTCTGGCTCCCAGTCTTGTGCTTAACTCCGTAGATCTTGAGATTGCTAAGGACTGTCTTCCCTTTTTCCATCTCTTAACAGACAAAGGGTTGGGGTGTTCTCTTGTGAACCTCATTGGGAAAAACATTTCTGCCAATTTTGAGAGACTTTTACTTCTCACTGAAAAATACACAACTTTTTAACTAAAGAAATAGAACATAAAATATTTTGGCCAGTCCTGTTCATTACTATTCTGCATAATTGGCAGCAGGAGTACATAAAGGAAGACAGAAAGATAGAGGAAACCTAAATGGGAATTAAAGGCTGTTGTTTTAATTGGGCTGGGAAGAGAAAAGTGGGAAGATGTGACCTGCAGCTCAGTTGTTTATTAAAGTCATCATCTCTGTGCCTTAGGTGAAAATCATGGTGCAAGCTCCTAGCAAATTTTCACGTTTCCAGCTGTCTTGCAGGAAGCCTGAACAACTCAGGATGCCAAGGTACAGCCAGAACCCTGGGTTCATTTGTTCCAGAAAAGTTTATTTCTGCTCCTTGATAATAAGTTTTAATTGTGTTGTAAAATTCTTCTGTCCCATATTTCCTCCTGACCTCTAAGTAAACAAATTAACACACGGCACACATGTGGGATGTGCTACTTCTGTGCAAATCTGGAAAAGAGTTTCTGGGTGCATTTCCCAAATAATCACCTGATTTAGGACTGGGAACTTGCACATGGAAATAGAGGTTTTGATGGCATCCAGCAGGAAAGGTGGTCAACATTTGCACAGGTTGCCAAGGGAGGTGGTTGAGTCACTGTTCCTGGAGGGATTTAGATATGTAGGTGTGGCACTTAGGGACATGGGTTAGTGGTGGCCTTGGCAGTGCTGGGTTATCACTGGACTCACGATCTTTGGGTTTTCCAGCTGAAATGACTCTGTGATCCCAAGCACTGATAACCCCCGTGCCATATCTTCTCCAGAAAGTACCCAACCCACACCTGGCCTGTTGAGGCTCTAGGCAGTGACCCTCCCCTGCTCTGGGAGCACTGTGAGCATTCCCTAGTGGAGCACTGCCAGCTCTGAGCAGAGTTGTGACAGCAGCCAGTCTGAGGTCTGCCAGAGCATACTTAATTACAGCTAACACTATTTAGATGTCAAATGTGTCTGAGGGAAAAACGCACCTGAGGAGGGCTAATTTCCCATGCTTTCATTATAAATGGCTGCAAGTGGACAATAAACACACAGTGCAACTCATTATTCCCTTTTGGCCTGACTTTTAACAGAAGTTCATTAGATTTTCCTGGCTTGGAGCAGGTATCCTTTTCCAACATCAGTTTCTTTGTATTTAGTGTGGAAGGCACCTACTCACTCTGGCACAGGGCCATGAAAAGATAAGCTCCTACAAAGGAGACCAAAAAGTTCTTTATGGCTGACAAGTCTGTCATGTTTTCCTGCCCTTTAGCAGTCGGTTTGACAGAAAAAGAGACAGAACAAAGAAACAACCATCAGTTTGTTACTGGCCATCAGAGCTGCCATTTGTTTCTGTAGTTAAGCAGCAGATATTGATTTTTAGGTCAAAGTCACGTTGCATAATTCTCCCATTTCCAGGGCAGAAACAAGGGTGGCTTTGACCCACCATTTTGTCCTGGAAGAGCCAGGCTTCCGTGCTGCAAATCTCCACGATTTCCTGCTGCTCCGTGCGTTTCCCACAGCCCTGCTCGGAGAGTTCAGCCATGCTGAAGCAATTCAGGGGGTAGATGTGCAGCTTGCTTAAATAGCTCTGCCTCCCACGGGCTTGGAGAAGCTCTGACCAATTTGCAGAGCAGAGGATGTGGCTCATTGTGTGCAGCAGAGAAGGCTCTGCCTCTGCCCCAGCTCCGTGCAAGGAGCACGGGTGGGATCACCGGAGCTCGGGAAGGGGCTCTGGGCCTTTGGGGGATGCTGAGGCTCACGCAGGAAAGGTTAGAACTAGCCACTTTCTTGTTTGTTTAACTCCACTAGCTTCCTTCTACGAAATCCTATTTACTCTGCTGCTCTTCTGTGGCAAGGAGAGTAAATATTAGCTTAATGTAGAGAATCTAAGTAACACTGAATGGAAAAAAAAAAGTAGCAGGAGAGGAGGTAACAAAATGTGCCTTTAACTCAGTCAATGCTTCAGTTTGGTTGTTACAATTTTTTGGTTATCCAGAAGATGCATTTGGAAGTTCCTAGCAAGAATAGTTCTGGTATTGGACACTAAACAATTTTCCTCATGAGAAATGGAGGATGAACCCTTTGTGGAAATGAAAACATTAATATTATGCCATTTTTAACTGCCGCCCCCCAGAAAGCTCTGGCAGAGCTGGAAAGTGATCTCTAACCCCACAGTCCAGTGCCTTTTTCTGGCCACATTCAGCCACTTCTCCATTGGGAGAGCCACTTCTAGTCTATGACCGAAACATGGGGAGACAAGTGGGGCTGGACATGGGTTGGGTTTTTTAAGGTGAACTAAACAGCTGAACCTTCCTCTTTTCTGAGTTAACCATTTTTTCATTTTCTTCCAGGTGCCACCAATCTCATTCCAAACTAAATGTTTATGGCAGTGGATAAGAGATAACAGATTTCTTTAAGATGAAGAACAAAAAACCCAAAAACTGAAGTGACAAGTTAATATCTTGCTGAAAAGTGGGTTGGGATAATGAGTTGTGATGTAAGAAGTGGTAGGCTGAGCTTGATAAAAAGTAAAGAAATAACATTTTTGCCTTTATTTTGAGATTAAGAGGGCCAAACCCAGCTACTGTATGGGCAGATGAAAGTGTCGGTGTCTTCAGTGGATCTGCCTGTATTTAAATCCCTCCCAGTGGTTTGATTTATTCCCGTTTCCTCATGGAAACAGAATTTGGTTCAGCAGCATTTGGAATCAACACAGCTTTGGCCCATCTTAAACAATAGTGAAAAAAACCCATTTTTAATTCAGAAGAAATGCCAGACTCACTGTCATTCAAACCTGCATTGGTAATCCACTTTCTAAGGCTTTTCTTCCTTTTTGTTCAGAAACCTGCCATTTTTACATTGTATCTTCTTCATTCCAGTAATATCTGCCAATCATTTGGATTGTGCCAGCTCTCCTTTATTAATTGATTAACTACTGGAATAACCTATCAGTATTTAACAGACTTCTATCTCCAAATAATTGCTTTGAAAAAAATAAAAATATTTAACTTCTTCATCCTCTTTCTGAAAGCACATTCCTTCAGTTCTCTCAGATTCTCACCAATGGAAGCAAACTGTAGTCCAAAATATGACTGATATTTTGGTGTCAAACCCAACCTAACCACGTTTCCTGGTTTTTAAATAGCACTTGAATGCAGAGCTGCATTATTGGTGTGCACATGGCCATGTGAAGTAGGAAGACCTAATGATAGAGGGCAGTCAAAGCTCAGGAAGGTCAGGTGAACAATTGTTTTGTGACCCTGAAATTACTATTTATTTTACAGAACATCATTCTAGTCCTCAAGGATATAAAAGCCAGGCAGAAATATATTTTTTTTTTTTTGAACTTGATATATTCCAAGTTTCTTAAAGCATTGATGCTTACTTTGTAAGATAAAAGTTCACTTTATATCCACATATATCAAAATAACAAAGATCATCTTAGGAAGAAAAATGTAGAATTTCTTAATACATAGAACCATGTTTAAGCAGCACAGAATAAGCAAATTCTCACATGGGAACAGTTGAAGTCAAGTCTAAACATATAAGTTTCATTTGAAAATGGCACTTTTAAAGGAGTTCAGTGGTTTCACAGACAAAAAAGGTAGCATGGGGAGTCTAAAGCACTCCAGGGATTTCAGATGGAATCCCACTGTGGTTTATCAAGTGGGGAATCATAACCTTGAAAGAAGTGAATTTCTAGGCCTTGACTTGCTGAGCAAGGAGGAACTTCTTTGGATGAAGTAGCTCAGGTAGGAACAAAAAAAAATCCACCTAGAGAACTGCAAGTAATGGTGCAGGATTCCTGCCAAGCCAGGCTGGAGGTCCATGGCCCCTCCAGCACCTTGGGGAAAAGAGCACAGCACTGCAAAGCCAGGATAGGTCAAGGCTCCTTTGTTACTCCAAGAACCCTGACAAGTGGTGGAATAGCCACCAGAGAGGTTGGAAAGAAAATCTTTGAAAACACAGAATGCAGAAGTTCCAGTTCATGCTAAAGCAAAACATATTTAGCCCTTGAGCACTAATTGGGTATTTTGGTACTTTGCTCTTGGCACGTAGATTCTCATCTTACTTCACCTCTGCTGCCATTTTACTGGAATATATTTAGAAGTTGCTCTATGAATAAAGTTGTTGCAGAACTCTGGTGGCAAACCTGCCCTGATTCCAACCCTTTATCCTTTATTATCAACTCTGATCACAGCATAACCAGCACTTGGTGTTACACACAAAAAAATCTGTTTTACTCATGCCTCTCTAGAGCTTAATGTAACCAATGTGACTGACAGAGAAAATACAGAGAACAACAGGGCAATGAACTAAGTTCAGTTTAAAGCAGGTTTTAAGTTTTCTACCAGCATTAATTAGAATTTTCAGTGGAATTTTGCTTTATTTTTTTAAAGTGGTTTATAATTATATTTTATTTTTAATGAGAACCAGTAATGAAAAACATAAATAGTGTATCCTTTAATGATCAACACACTGACTAATTCCACTAATGCTGAGTAGCATGTGCTGAAATGATGGATTATCTTAAAATATAATTTTACTAGCTCTGCTATGTAATTTGTTAAGCATTTAGTAATAAGTATGTCTAATAAAATATGAAAAAAATATTTAGAAAATGAACCATAATTTTAATATAATTTTAATTAATGGGAGTGCAATTGCAGTGGTTTAAATTACATTCCCAGTGGTAAAAAGCCTTTCAAACCTAATTTGTAAGCCAAGATGGTGGCTTTAATGACTGGCAGCAAAGTTTCTTCAACAGATTTCATGGGGCATGATCCAAAGATAATAGGTTTTCAGCCCAATGACAATCCAATTACAATGCCAATCAAAGCCAACTTCATGCACTCTAATTATCAGATTTAGCTGTCAGTTCAAATACAAACATAACACTTTTATTTAAATAAAAATTTAATTTAGAAAAAAGAAGACTTCATGTGTGATTTATTGAGATTGCAAGAGCAATCTAACTTATTTCTCTAGTAATATAATAAAATCAGTCTTGTATTAAAAATGTGAAAACTTTTCATTCTCCTGTATGTGCTATGCTGTATTATTCAGGAGTTAATTTAAGCAAAAAAAGCATAACATAACATGGCAGCAGATATTTGCAGACTAGAAGTAGGTTAAATAGAGTAGCAAGGTTTCAATGAGACAAAACTCCAAGTGAATAAATGACAAAACCTAATTAGTTTTTTACCAGTAATCAGGAGAAGCTGTGTTAAGACCACAACCCATTTATATAGGTCTGGCACAAGGAATTTATTGTTGCTCTCCTGCCTTTTCCTTCTGCTCCTGTGCACAAGGAGCGTGTAAATGCACAGCTTTTTATTATACACACGGATTTATTTGGATACATGCAGAAGAAATATGTAAGTTATAAAAAACCACAACAAACGTTACCTTAAAATGGATTTAATGTTCCAAATATAGGCATTTCCCAGCTGAAATAGCCCCATGGTACCTACTGACTGCAACCTTGCTGTTATTCTCTCTCTCTATCAAAAGTTATTATTTATTAATTAACATCATTATAAAGTTCTCAATATAGGAAGGAAAAGCTAGTTCAGGACTCGGTATGCTCTAATACATTACAGCACAATTACCAATTCAGGCTTGGTTGAAACAGAGGTAATTGTCCTATAACATATTTAATACCTATAAAATCCTGTCTCCCCACAACTACAAGAAATAGGAGAAAAGAATTAGAGAAGGAGCGATTATTATACCATTCTTTAGGAGTACAAACTAATTTCCCCTGGCCATTTCCTGTCCCTGGTTTATATCAGCTCCTGGGTGTTTGGCAGCACAGCAAAGGGAGCAGATCCTACAGGCTCCCATCTTCATGGGATTCCAAAAAAATATGTATTGAATCTAACACATTGAATATAACAAAAGCAAGTCCTATGTTAGGGCTCATCATGATAGATGCAAATGCTAAGAACAGTTACAATCCAAACCTTTGGAATTAATTTCTGTAACTCCACTATATCCAAACACTGTAATGGAAGGAGAAATCCTGAATTAGAATACTAATTTTTGGCTTGCCTGTGCTCACCTTTTCTTTTAATCCTCTCTGCTACTTCTGCTATGACAATATTCTTTGTCATAAAACCCAAGCCATGCCAGCCTCACCTTCCTGCTTCTTTCCATCATGTAATTCCCAGTACATTTCATTCCTCTCCCTCTCTCTTTCAGATGTTCATGACATCATTCTTTGCTGCTGCAAGGGACTCAATCTCATGACCACTGTGCAAGCACAGAGAAGGAGGATCTTAGGAGCTAGAATAAATGGGAATGAGAGGTACCACATGTATATATAATTCTGAGCTGCTCATCAGTCTGAAGATGGAGCCACCAGATTCTTGAACTCACCATCATTGCTCATGATTTGGGGTTCTAAATAGCCTTGTAATCCTTACATTTGCATCCATAATGACTGCAGAGTTCAGCCAACAAAAAATATGAAATGGAAGGGCAGAGCTAAGTTCAGCAGTGTTCCATTTAGAACCTCTCTGGAGATAACCACCCAAAGCCAAGCTGCTTCCACAGGTGTTGGCCTCTTTTTCCCTGGCTCTGGCAGTCATCCTGCAGCTCCTCTATTTCTCTACCAGAAAGCCCCTCCGTGAGAGGCACAGGAGGATCCTGGATGCAGCCTCAAGACCAGTTCCTACCTCAGGAAAGCTGAGAAACACACAATTCCATTTTGCCAAGGTCATGGCATTGCTCTGCTCCCTCCAGCCAAAGCTGGAAGTTAAGAACTCAGTTTTACCATTCTGTGGTTGTTTCAGCTTTTGGTATTATCATTGTTTGGCTAAGACATTGTTTTCTATATTTTTATGTACATAACATTGTACATTTAGAGAAGGAGGGTAACAATGATGTTTCTACTGCACGTTGAAGGCTGAAAAGGAAAAACACAGCATATTTGATGTACATCTTCAGCAGCCTGGGCTGGGCCTCACTTTAAGAGTCCCTGGATTTTGTTTGCATTCCTTGCCAGATGTAATGGTGAAATTTCCTGACTTAAATATCAGAAGAACAAGAGACATATTATCATCTTTACTACTATTTTCATTACTGCTACCTTTATTCTCTAACTTGTTCAGGCATCAATAATCAGAAAGATAATTTTGAAAGCCTGTTTAGCAATTTGACTGTGTTTCCACATAGTGAATTTAAATAATACATTGACTATCATTAGAATTACTGTACTACATGCTGCTGAGGTTTGATCAGGGATGGGAGAAATGCTCTGAAAAATACCTAATTTTTTCAGCTTACCTGGCAGCACAGCATAAAATATGTCATGATCTAAATGTGCTGCCTTCAATTGCTGATCTAATTAAGAGGATCTATAGAAAATTAGATCTAGCTCATAATTACATTTCTATTAACTGGCTTTTATATTTGTAGTATTTTATACTAAGATAAATGAAAGTAAACTTTTTGTTTGTATGAATTCTTCTGTATTGTCCAAGTCATTTTTTTTTCCTGCCACATTACAATTAAGCTCAGCATTTTGAAAACAACAGCCAGCCAAATCCTACAAGGCATTTAAAAATGTTTTCCAAGGTAAAGCATCATGCCAAGGGCAATGCTAACACTCAGCATGGAGGAAGATATAAGAAAGTATAGCAAAACATGCCAGAAAACTACCCACCTAACCTCAATTAATGGAAATATCTGAAATTCAATACTTCCCTCATCCTGGGTCTCTACACAGAAGGTGAAGTTTTTCAGGATGATGAATGAGGAATTCAGTCCTGGATGTTTCATGCCATCCCTGCAAAGCTAAGGTGTTTTATTTTCTGCCAACAGGTAAGAGCTGATGCACCACCTCTGTGTGCATTTCATCAGAATTTCACCATCTTGCAAGGGGCAGCACAATTTTTATTATGGTTGATGCACTCAACCATGACATATGCAAAATGGAAACCCACACTGAACTGGTGAGCTCTGAGTGTGGGCTGGGATGGCCCCTGTTCCAGCGGACACAGCTACACTGCAGCATCACTGCTACTAAAAACCCTTGTTTAACTCTTCCAACCTGCAGACTTCTTATTCATAAGGACTGTATGACAAGGATGCCAAATTTACAGATTACCAATCCTATGCTTCATTTAAAAAATAAATTTAAATACTGAAAGCAGCATGAACTGTATTCCTGATTCACTTTTTTTATTTCCTTGAGGATAATGACCTTTCACAGAGTAAGATGACTTTTACCAGCCTGAGCAGGAGAAAAATCTGACACAGATTTATATTCCTTCACTCTTTTTTGATTTTGATGGGGATCCAACTCTGCTATTCTCACTCAGACCAGCAGAATCTGGTCTGCAGTGCCTAAACAGTGGAGATCTAGAGCATAGGGAATCTGCAATAAGCAATTACAAGTTCTAGACAGGGTGAACTGGGAAAGATGGAGGGGGGGTTACTTCATTTCATTAAGATAATGCAGTGGGAAAGGTGAATAAGTGAAAGAGTGCAGGTGCATGAGAGAAAGAGCTCAGCAAACATCCTTCTTAAATTAGATGGCTCCTCAGTTCTCTGTTACCTTGTTTGCCCTTCAAGACAAGCAGAGAGGCAAAGGAGGATTTTATTTTTTTTAATTTTTTTTAGAAAGTTGTTCTTTTGTGGACGCTCCTGGCTGGTGAAGGAAGGTCATTTCTCAATGACTGTTCTTTGAGATGAGCAGTGATCGTGCACAGTCTAACTAGGCCACCCTCATGTCTCAGCATTGGGACTCACAAATTTGCCTTTATTTCTCCCCTCCTCCTGCCTGGTGTGGGACACACAAGGGAAAACACACCCTCCACTGTTGCAGGTACAACCAGTGACAGGCTCTTGGGGTGCCAGAGAAGGAGCAGATTTCTGTTGGCACAGATCAGTGAATGGAGCCCCTCAGAGCTGCACAGAAGGTCCCTGAAAGGAGGTCCCTGACAATCCAGACTTTGTCCGGGCCAGCTGCAGTCTGCTCCCTCATGCTGTGACGCCATTTTGGAGGGAAAACAAATCCCATTCTTATCAGCTCCCACTAGCTCCAAAAACCAGAGTAATTTTGTGACATTTTCAGTGTTTTGACAGGGATCAATTCTACTCCAGTATATAATATTAATTTTAAACATTTTGGCACCTGTCTAATTTTAGAAGATGAATATTACTCCATTACACCGGAGATCCAGGGTGCAAATGCCACAGGCAAATGGGATTAATGCTTCTCAGCTCAGGTAAAGAAACACAGCAGGTCGAGTCTGTGTGTAAATAGGTTGCAGATTGTTACTTGGAGCCAAATGAAGTTTGAGACTTTTAAAACCAACTAGAGGTTTTAGCAGCCTTGCTTCCCTGGAACAGGATTTTGCATTGCACTTAAACCCTTTTGTCAGCTTGGAGAGAGCTGGGCTACTTGTGCTCCAGGTGAAATCTCCCATGTTGTTATGAAAAACCAAGCTGATGGAAATGTAAACATCTGACTTATTATATGCTTGTTCCTTCAGCAAAACAGAGCTTTAGCCTTAGCAAGCCACGGCAGTATAACACATTGTAAAAACAGTAACAATAGCAAAAATTATTAAACATTTATCTCTCCCATGAGTGAACATCTGGCATGTATCAAAACGCTGCCGTGGGGATTTAGCACCAGAACCTTTAAGGTTTTATGTGACAGTGCCTAGAGAGGGCAATAACAGAGCATATTCCACACAGGATTTTTAATCACTGGCCTCTTGAAAATATCAAGAGCAGAAGCTGAACTGGGAATCAGTTTATAAATGAAATGTTAGAGTTCTCATTTGTGATGCAGGAAAAAATATCAGCCCCATTTTTAATTAAGCAAGCAGAAATTTAAAATAAACAGAATAAAAGACATGATATTGCAGATAGCAAACAGATGTGATAGAGGTTCCCTTTTTAGATCTTGCATGAAGGATGCTTTGCTAAGAACAACTTCTTAGACCTGGAAATGTTTGCAATGGTTTTCAACTCAATACCTCCACAAAGCTTTTTGTGTCTTCACCCAAGTCTTAGGGAAGTTGCATCTTTAATTACCTCTTTTAAAACATCTTTAGAAAGATGTATGAATCTGTTTCAAAATCTCTCCAAGAACTTGAAAGCAACTGCTTGGGGAGAGGGGAGGAGTGAGCAGGGTGCGTGGTTTATGATTACATAAGTGTTTTTTGTAGGGACAAGACAAAGATTTATGTAAGGCAAGGGAGGAATGCATGTAGTGAATGATAGAGGGAAGGAACAGGGGAAAACCTGGTAGTGGAGATTAAAGGTGCAGGGATAATGTGGATCACGTGTCGGGTCAAGAAACAAATGTGAGGGGAGAATATCAAAGGGTTCTGTTTGGACTCTTGTTATAATAAGAAATTATTGTACAAATGTATAGCCATGTCCTCCAACAGCACTTCCCTCTCTCCTGTTAATAACTACGGAGTTGGGACTTTTTAAATGGAAGAAGAAAAATTTGAAAATTTTTTGATTAATGTTACTATTAATAAGACTGTCCCAGGGCCATAATCTCATGACTAATCTTGTTAGTTTCTTAAATAAGCAGCACAAGTAAATACTTTCTGACTCTTTGGGTTGGCTTCTTTGTAATATTTTAAGATCTATTAATACTTTTTGTCAGTATTTAAAATAAATAAAGGGTTCAGCTATTTGTCTTACCTAAGTGTTTTTGTCATGTATTTGAGGTTCTATATAAGCCCATAGCAGATTTCCTTTCTTCATAAAAGAGCCCAGTCAGTTTATGCATATCATTCAAACAAAAGGTTCTACAGTACTGCATTTTGGAGGAGATAAAGACACTGAAAAAGACAGAATTAGACAGAGGGAATACATTAGTCTAGTACTTCCAAAGGTTAGCATTTTTGGGTAGCACAAAGGATTTCGCTCAGGAATTCAACCCTGATTAAACCAGTGTTGGATCTGGTGCAAGGAAGGAAATAATAGGAGAAAGCAAGGAAGTTGTCACAGGGAAAGGGAGGAATAAACTAGCAAACTGACAGACTAATGGAAAAATAAAGATCCCAAAGAGGAAATCACATTCAGTACCCTACTCAGGCATTGCTTAAGAAAAAAAAAAAAAAAAGAAAAATCCCATAAAGATTGGGAACATCTTTCCTGTTGACCAGGACTCTGCACATGTAGGAAGCAAAGGGCAGTGTCAGAAAAGGATGTTAGAATGTTCAGCACTCCCCAGACCCGGCTGTTGAAAAGGAGAACACACACTCTGCTGGGAGAGGTGCCTGAGCTTTTCCAGGCACAGGGAAGCAGTGCTGCCACAAGCTCTGCGAATACACCCACCCAGTTCAGCACTAAGTAACCTAAGTTTAAAATGATATTTGTAGCATGAAATGAAATCATGATGCCAAAGTAAAATAAATGTCAAGCAAACTCAGTCAATCATATGTATCATTCTTTATGGCTCTCATTTATATTTGATATTGAATTGCTCACTTTTTAAAATTCAAATAACTCCCTCATCGATCCGCTCCTGAATGATTTTACTGAACATATCTTTTTAGTATCTAACACACTGTGATTTTGTTCCACATATGTTGTGCACTGGCTGATTCCATCCTAACCTCACAAAACATATTAAGCTTAATAAATATATTTATGAGAATTACTTTGTATAGTCCTTATGCAATCAGCCATGCTGTGTATGATAGCCCAAGACGATGAAAACCCATTGACTTTTTGTAGCAAATTAGTCTACCACCTAATCGGTGAACCCTGCTAAGCTTTTGAATTATGACGAGAACCAGCAGCTCAGTTAGAACACTCAAATGAATTATATCAATTCATAAACTTGTTCATGTCCAGATTTCATTAGCCACACATTAACAGCATTTTATGTTTATTACTGCTCTGACATAATCTATAAATAACTGAAATGCTAATCATAGTGTTCTGCCAGGCATCATCATTTAATCATAAAGAGATACATTATTATAAACTATAATAGATAATAACAAGTCCGGGTCAATGGCCGCATATTAAAAGATCACAATTATATCCTATAAGGGTATGTACCTCATACATTTGGTGACACAAAGGTCCATATCTAATCACTTGCAAATGTTTCCCCTCTGACACACTTACAGTACAAGGTGACACAATTAAGAAAATATGCTTGTAAAACAGGGCAATCTTTGAGCATCAAAGTAAACAGAGAACAAGTAATGGTGAAGGGAAACATTATAGCATTTACCAATGGCAGTGCTGCTTAACTCTTTATTTCAGGGGTTTTTTTCCTCACTAAAAGAAACCATAATCACAACACTGGGAGAGTTTATTATAGAGGAGAACACGGACTTATTACTGCAGCAGCCACCAAGCCAGGGCTGCTGGGTGTTACCTCTCAGGCTGAAAACGTGGCTCAAAAGGTTAAACTGCCTTTTTTTTGCAATACTATTGTCCATTCCAACTCATTCTTTCAGTGACTTCATGTCACTAAAGCCCTGTGATTTTCAAATGTAATCTGTGTGTCTTCCGTTAAAGAACATCTCCACTGAAGCCACTCTCAAGGGCCATTTTGGAGCCCCCTCTCATGGCCAGGCATTCTGACATCAAAGCTGCTGCTTTTTTTCCCCAAAATTATTTAGATTAGATTTCTAACTTAAGGTGGTGATGATGGAATTGGTGGCTTACTGAGTGATGGTAATTCCATGATCTTTACTGAGGTAAAACTTACTGGCAATACACCACTTACTAAACAAATAATTTCCATGAGAGCTTTATCAACTAAACTAGTTCTGAGTGAGAAATGAGTCTGACCCAAGGACCAAGAATTAATTGCAGATTATTAAAATAAAGTTGTTTTCTGTGGGTTTAATTTCTGTAGGTTTTGTGTTGGGTTTTTTTGGTTTTTTTGTTTTTTTTTTTTTTAATATTTAGACTAATTTAAAGCTTTAGTTGAATAGGAAGCAGAGATGCAGTCTGTCATTGCGAGCACTTGCACCTCATAGCTCAGGGTGAACTGAGGGAGATAAAGAAAGGAATGTAAAACACTATGGAAACCAACCTCTGGAGACTTAATATTCTGATCAGCTCACCTCCGAACATCTGGCTCTTAAATGTTCAAGCACAAAAACAAGAGAGCTAATGAAAGCAGTACATATTATCTCTCCCATCAATGTACCTCACAAACACCTGCTAAAATTAAAACAAATTGAATCTTGATTGCTGATTAAGTACCCCTTCTTTAGCTAGATATTCTGTCATTATTTGCCCTGGCACACAATGCATAAACTGATGAAAAGCCTGTGGTGGGCTGCAGCAGCAAAGGTTGATAAAAGACGATCAAGACAGAGCTGCATGTAAACTGCAGCACATTAACTTTATGTACTCAAGCCCTCCAGAAGTTACTTTTAGATTTTTTTCCTCATTTCCAGGGCAAAAATTATTTTTGTTTAAAAGAGTAAGCACATAAACTGAACACATTTTTTTTTCCTCCAGAACACTCACATCCCAGAGAAGAGGTGACAGATGGACCTCACGGAATTGAGCAACACCAGTGCCCAGCTCCTGAGCTCAAAAATCCCTCTGAGCAGGACGGCTGTGCCCAGTGAGCTTTCGGGGCATTTTCCTGCATGTGAGAATACCTTCAAGCAGTTTTACATGTATGGTCATGGAAAAAAGAGCCCAAAACCTCTTCAGGAGTGTATGGCCTCTATTTCTCTTCAATAGATGCTTAGGCAGTGGCAGGAGAAAGGTTACAGACTTTACTGCCAATAAACTGGGGGAATGCTCTGCGTGCACACTTCAGGCAGGATAAAACCATCCATTAGGAATTTCATCACACCCACATAAATACCCTCCTACGTGAGCACCACTGACAGATGTGTGGCTAATCTACCATGTTAACTTCATTTGAGAAGTTGTGGTTTTGTTCAAACTTTATTAGTTAAACTCGAATTGATCCCACTACATTTTAAGCCAGTATTTAATCTACTTTAAGTATGTTTCCAGATATCATAAACTCTTCAGACATCACTGTGTTTACTATATAAATATAGGTATGAATGTAAATTTCCCTGTTAAAATAATCAACTTTTATTTGACTCATGGTTCTCCAGTAATCAAAAAAAAAAAAAAAAACAAACCAACAACATGACAGTGTGTAAATCCTTCTCAACAATAGCACCCACAAAACCTGTTTCTTGACTGACAATAAGGTCATAACAGCACATATGTTTGGCATATGTATTTCATCAATGGTGATTATAATGTGAACCAAGAATTAGCTTCAAAATGATGGGTTACTTAAAGACCTGGAAGAGGACATTTAAACAAAAGGAAAAAAAAAAACGGCCTGAATCACATACAAGAGCTTGACTTTTTTTTTTTCCCACTTATTGCATTCTAAATTATTTAAATATACTATTAGACACCATATTGGAAAAAAACAGATGTTTTCTAATTATGAACTGATTTTACAGTGTGATGGTGTCACATATTTAAATTACAAATACACATTTTTAGCATTCCAGCTGTGCTTTACAAGAGTTTAATTTGCTTCTTGTGATATGTCACATTGCACCTGCCTTTTAAAACTCCTATAAATGTAAAACATTAGCCAAGCACAAGTATTAAGACATGCTGATGAATTCTAAAGATTTTTACCATCTTAAAGACGATGAAATTCATAGGAAGATTTAATAATGAACCAGCTAAATGTTTATTGACAATAACATTTACGGATACTTTCCAGAAGTACCAAAAGGGACTGATGACTTGTGTAGGCAGCACAGAGAATTAAATTGGTGCTGCTTTGCTCCTTCCACACACAACATATTCCACAGTAATCTATAAACTAATGAGGTTAAACACAGATAATACAGTAAAATGTTGTAGAAGTCAGCTTTGTTCTCAGCTACCACACACACACAGAATCTGACACACGTTTAAGACCATCAGTATCACAGTCAGAACAGGGAGATTGTCAATGACAACGCTGGTGATAAACTATGATAATGTATTTCTGAGAACAGAAGAGCAATAATTTCTAGGATAAACTTAAACTTTGAAGTAATTAACTTGTGATTCAGAGAAACACAATGAGAGCATACACAGCTATTTCTTGTCTTGCACACGCCCTGGAAATAACAACTATTGGTTTAGATCCAGGCATAAAAAGAGAGAGGATAAACAACCTATGGAGAAGATGTAACTCTGTGGATGCACCTTTTAAACCTGGCCTTCTAACAACAAAGGAAGAAGAAACTTTTGAAGCACGCTCTTACAAAGATGCATTAAAGAATATTGCAGACAAGCAGAGATGCTCCTTTTGAGGCAGTTACCTGCTGCACACTTCCTAAGCACAGGCAGGGACCTGCTCATTAACAGTCTAATCCTACCAAAAGTAAATTAAAGGCAGCTTTTGCACTGGCATGATAGGACCTGGCACAGGTTCTCCCAGCATACCACAAACCTCATTGCAGTGACCTGTACTGGGTCTCTGTCACTGAATGGGGCTGGCACAAAGGCACAGCCCTTTTTCCTGTCCCCCTTGGACAAGCACTGGCCATGACACAGCACAGAAATTATTTGCGCCAAACCAGAACTGTCATCTTTGTGGCCTCATCCAGCATCGCAAAGCCCTCACTGGGCACACACAGATGAAAAGGCAAAGGGAGAAGGGAAAGGAGGGCAGGGAGAGCCCAAAGGGAGATGTGAGGAAGTTGTGGTAATCAAACTGTGTTGGGATGTGTTTTAAAATGTGTATTTTGGTGGCTACATATCATCATACCTGCAATTCAAAAGCGTCCACGCACTTCAATGCAGTTGAGAATAAACGTGTGGGCACTTGGGCTATATAAAGTGTTCTAAGTCCTTTGGACACCCTTTAAAGAGACATTTTCAGGGCAAGGTTGTGTTACAAAACTGAAAAATCCTTCCTCAGGAGAATCCTCCCTTTCAAAGCACCCTGCCCGAGTTTTGACATGTGCTTTTTGTTTCAGCACTGCCCACACGCTGCAGTGGCACAAACAGGCAGGGAGAGATCCCAGATGCTCTGCCAGAGAAGAAAAGGGGATGCTCTGCAGATCTCGGGATTTTCAACCAGTCATTGGGGAAATTACTTTTCCTTCTCTGCCTTGGAGTTCATGGTACACACAGCAGAAATTCTACGCTCTGTGCAGGTGCAGTCATTTTGCAGGAAGCTGCACTTTCTGCAGTGCACAGACTGAAGCAGGGGAGCTGCTTTACCTGCAGCTCCCTATTTTGGAGCACATTAGGAAAATTATTGCAATAGTCACCTTGCATTTTGTACAATTATTTTTTTAGACTAATTTCAGAACTTAATGTAGTCTGAAAGCAATAATAAAGAACAAAAAAAAATTCAAAACTATCTTCATGGCTCTAGTCCTGTGATTTTGCACTGCCAGCAATATTTTAGTTTTTATTAAATATTCCAAGCCAAATTTACTCTATTTAAGATCACTTCTGTACATTTCACTGTACATGATATGCTCACAGTAAATTACTAACAGCAAAAGACAGAGCTAGGATAAACCAAGCCCATCCTGGTAGGGGAACTTGATTCAAGCCTTAAATTTTTATTTCCTTTTAGAGAAGTGTGTTATCTTTTTACCCTGCTTTCCTTGATAAACAAAACCTGCTGTGGGATTACTTCATGCTGAAGGAAAGTGGGTGAGACTCACCTTCATCCTCACTATGTGAGCATGGAGGATCCTGTTCCCCTCAATTGGCCTGTTCCTATTTGGCCCTAATCCTGTATTAAGTCAGAACTTTCTCCTTGACTCCATTCAGAAGAGTCAGGCTGTCTGAAATTAAGGGTTTTCTATTCCTGTTCTTGAGATAATATAGATGAAATGCAAAAATCTAATTATTTTTTTTTCTCCAGGATTTGACATGTTGGAATACCATCCTTAACTCTTATACATTCTTAGCAAAGGAGGAGAAAAATAAATCATCAATTCAGTCCATGTTTCAGGAATGCTTCATCTGGGGTTCCATGCTACTGTTTCCTGTATCATGAAAGTAATATCAAATTGAAAATATTTCTGTTCAGCAACTTCAGCAGCTCTAAATGAAGAAAATGCATAGTTTATTGGCTTTCAATGCTTGAGCAGGTTAAGAATGTGTAAGCAAGAAAGATTTCATTTAGAAAGAGAAGTGCAATGTCCATGATACCAACAGAGACATTAAGTGAGATTAGGCCATCTTCATAAACTACTTTCCAGTTACTAGATTATCAAAAATAATGACTGCCACTCATTAAAGAAAACAATTTTTTGAAATAAAGAAAATTCATTTTTAAGGAAGTAACAGCTCATGGAGATAAAATTGGATGATAAGCAGCAAAACATTTTTTACACTGTTGTACCAAAGCAGGCACTGACCATCACTTGCTCTAGAGCAGGTGGCCTTTAGGTCAAACATGGCAGAACTGCCACAGGCTAGGTAAAAAAGGTGGTTTGAGAGAGATTTTCTTTCTGTGACAGGAATGCAGATCTGTCTCTTCCACTTTTGTTGCCAGTTTTAATAGATCATGATTAAAATCTGACTAATGCATTTCACTTTTAATGTGTGTGTGGGCTTCAAAATTAAATTTTAAATCTCATTTGTGCTATTTTAGAAGAGATTAACAACTTCTGAATGAAAAGGTACGAGAAACAAAGATCCTTTAAAATTTGGTGGTATCTTTGAAATGTAGCTGTGGAGTGATGGCATTGCCCTTGTTCATGTTCCTGAAAATGCACTGGATGTTTCCTGTGGTTGCTCCTTAAGATATCGCAGAAGCACAACCTGCTACTGGAAGTTGAGCCAAAGTACCTCCAGGGATAATTTAGCCCTGCACTCTTCATTTGGAGTTCATGAAGTAGTCACTCAACTCCAGTGGTCTTGCAAAGGTGCTTCAGGAGGGCTCTGCAGCAGGGAAGTGCTCAGGCAGAATGTGAGCCACACCATGGTCCCCCCTTCAGAAGAACTGGATTCAGGGGTTTTCCCCCAAAAAGGCAGGTGGCATTAAGGGAAAGCCTTGCCATTGAGGGAAAGTGGCACAGAGAGGGGCTGGAGTCAGGAAAACTGTGCTGATTCATCCTTGTTGAGGACCCCAAGTGTATGGAAATTCCGTTCACTTGGAGCTGATGGCTTTGCTTCTTCAAGGGGGAAACAGGAAAGTGCAGGTACAAAGTTGAATATTCAGAGTCACGATGAGATGAATCATCTTGCAGTGCAGATGACAAAATGAAAAAAAAACAAAAAACAAGCAAAATATGTACAAAAACCAAAGCCAGAAAGACCACTTTGAAGAATTTTTAAAGTAGGACACAAAGAATAACCTAGAATTTCTAAAATGTGGGTAAATATGAACCAATTACTTATTATTTCATTAAAGTAGAGATGGGAAGGACCAATTCCTAACTCTCTGCATTTGCCTCCTGGGGTCCTAGATAGCTTTTCCTGTCAAATTAAAACAGAAAAAAAGATAAATAAACATGAGAAATTAAGATTGTCTAGGCAGGTGAAGGAGAAAGGAAAAGAAGCAAGGAAATAATGTTCTACAATTATTACCAGAGCTAAGAGAAACAAAATTACTTGATCATAAATTCAGGATAATCTGGTTTTCTTTATGAGTTTCCATTTTATTAATGAAAGGAAGGTAACACCTTAGTGTACCCGGCTGAATTAAAATGCCTATTTGTAGAAGCAATCCTCAATAGGGGTCTTTAATAGAATCTGTGAACAATTCTGGAGTCAGATAATTTAGCTGTAAAAAGGCAATATTAATAGCTCACCTCTGGGTACACAGCCTGGGCTGGACAGGAGTAGGAAGAAGGGAATATGGGCAGGGAAGGCTGGGGGGTTTATTTGCATTATCCCAACTTCCTGCAGCCAAAAGGCATCACATAAGCAGCTCTGTAAAAGGGGAGGGAAGCCAACAAGCACCAGATCTGTAAATTGTCTGCCTTATTTATCAAATCCAACACACACTCAAGCTTTGGACTGGATGAGCCTGGAAAACGAGTACAAAAATGTGGGATACCAGTTCACAGATGTCTTTTTTTAATGTCATTATTCTAAAAGAAATAAAATCAACCAAAAAACTCCCAAACTTCTTTTAAATATAACTGATCAAATACTTCAACTTAGGATTTAATGCACCTAAAAAATATCCAGGTATTTCATCTGCTTCAGCTCTTGAAAGAAAGTTCCCCAAAGTTTTCACAGTCTTTGTCCTGGAAAATGTGTGTACACCAGGAATGTAACTAATTTTAATGGTGTATCATACCAAAAAAGACAATTACTTTAACACTGAAAAATATTTACTTCCTAATTTTTAAGGGGGTTTTCTCATTAATCTTTGAAAGAGAATATATAAAATATCTGAAGTATCTTCTCAGTTATTTTGAGCAAATCTGACAAAGATGCTGCTCATGAAAATTCCAATCAGACCTTATTAACTGCAGTTCAATTCCATATATGGCAGAAATTTTCTGTGAAATATGAAGAGAAAAAACAGATGAGAGGAAAGAGTTCAGCACAGCTATGGGTATCTGCTCCCCCTGCACCAGGAAAGTGGGACAATTCCAGACTTCAGAAAATCAGAAGGTTGTTACTGGGGGTTTGAAATGGGACCAGGACTCTCTTTTCAGAGGAGATTTGCGAAAGGCAGAAAATTTCTTTGTATCAGCCCCTGGAAATCTTCATTTTCCATAAAGATGAAAACAGCAATTGGTGATGAACCACAAACCCACGAGTTTATTGAGCAACTGCAAGAGCTGCTTGGAAAGATTCAACAGAAACAACAGAAAATGGACTTTTTCAACTCAATCAGCTTGGTTTTGATGATGAAGTGGTTTTATGAGCAAGACTGGGAATAAAGTCGTATCAAAACTATAAATATTCCAGCCTGCCAATTTACACATAAGGGTAGTTCTGGTTCACTCCTCCCAGCCCCATTCCTCATCTTTTCTACAGATTTTCTCCAATAAGATTCAACCTCCCATGCTGAAACTGCCCATCTCCACCTAGAAAAGCAGAAAAAAAGGACAAAAGAAATATCCAAACCTGTATCTTTTCTCAAGGTGAAAACTGGGATGTCACCCCAAGCAAATATCCAAACCATTGTTCCCCCAGTGTAGGAGTGGCATACATGACCCCAGGACTCTGATTTCACATCAGGCCTCTCTACACAAGCTCTAAAAACTTGTGAGGGGTCTTTAGTGTGTAATACAGGAATTTCTTATTTCACAAACGTTGCTCACCTTCATCAGAAGGAAAAAAATTCTACTATTCTCAATATCAGTTGAGTAGAAATGAAAACAAACTAAATTTGGCAGATTATGATAAAGGTGATTTTCTTCTAGGGAAAGGTGAAAGGGACAAATAAGGCTTAATCCACACAGAAATTATTTCCAGGAAAATCTGTTTCTGTGGAGTTCACACACACACATTATAATGCAACCAGTGACTTGTCCCCTTCTTCCCTGCCCTCCTGAGACCCCAGCTGGAATCCTGCATCCAGCTCTGGACACAGCAAAGATGTGGAGCTGTTGGAGTGAGTCCAGAGGAGGCCATGAAGATGCTCCAAGGAGCACCTGCTCTGGAGCCAGGCTGGGAGAAGGGAAGGCTCTTAGAGCCCCTTCCAGTGCCTGAAGGGGACTTACAAAAGGGAGGGGCAGGGGCGTTTCGCATGGCAGACGGTGACAGGACAAGGGGCAATGGTTCCAAACTGCTGGAGGCAGGGATAGGTGGGGTATTGGGAAGGAACCCTGGCTGTGAGGGTGGGCAGGCCCTGACACAGGTTGCCCAGAGCAGCTGTGGCTGCCCCTGGATCCCTGGAAATGTCCAAGACCAGGGTGTACGGGGCTTGGAGCAACCTGGGACAGTGGAAGGTGTCCCTGCCATGGCAGGGGGTGGAATGGGATGATCTTTAATGTCCCTAACAACTCAAACCATTTTATGATTCTAATAATTCCCATGAGTCTATTCCCCTCCTGAATTCCAACATAGAGTTTATAGGGAGTTACTATCAAGATGCAACATGATGGATACATTTTCATGACTAGACAGGTAAGCAATAAGTCTATGCCTTTTTCTTTCCTCTTTAATATCTATTCAGTTTTGCTATTGGGCTATTATATTTTGCTTTTGCAATTTAAACCTTTTATCAGAAATAAATCTTTGATTTCTATTATCTTGTAACAATTCTGTAGGGACAGGCATCTCAAGAAGCTGAAAGATAAAAATGAGAAGGAAAAGAGCCTTTTTCGCAGGCCTCTATTAAAGTTTTCACACTGCTACATTACAGCTATAAAATAGCATCTCTGATAATAATTCATTACAATTCCATAGTACACATGGAATATGTTATGCTGTATTAATCAACAATTCTGTTTTGCTAACTTATTAAAATCATTCATTTGAAATTGCATATTATTTTAGTGCCATCTTGTCACAGATTTATAGTGAAACGGAAAGTTTATTGACAGCTTCTCATTCACCTGAGACCTCATGAAATTTGCAAATAATGTTGGTTCTTTCTTAAATGTGCTTTTAGTCAGTAGACATCACTAAGGAATAATGAAAAACACTTGACACAACTGAAGTGGTCACCGGCTTTGGGTTTTTTGAAGGTAGCGCTCCAAGAGAAGAAGATAAGGAAGAAATAAAAGGAATGAATGGAAGTAGTTGTGAAATCTGTTGGAAACCTGCAGAACTGCAGAAACAAGAGGAATCTCTTTCTCCCTGAGCCAGCTTCAATGATTCATTAGCCACTTGCTAAAACTCAATAATCAGTTCATGATTTGCTGAGTTCAACCATTATGAAAACAATATACAGAATCAGTAAATAATGGCCTCTGATGAATCTGCTGCACTGTATTCCTTTTGGAAGGATAACAATAGAATGATCCAGAATAAAAGTAGAAAAGGAAGCAAATGAACCCAGTAAATCACATGGAAGACTAACTTCATACTGTGTATCTGAATTTACTCTGTGCATCCAACTTCTTTATAGGCTCAACACACCTGCCTGTCTAAAAATGAGTTTGTTTTCAACCCCCAAACTTCAGATTCTGTTCTAACACAATGCAAAGTAATAGCGTGGTGGGTTTTTAGGGGGGATTGTTCTTTTAAATTTTTTAGCACGTTCTGAAACGAGAAAAATCTCTTTCTGTTGAGCACCACTGGCAGAAGTATTTTTCACATGCAGCAATATGTTCTCACTGTCATGTCTCAGAAGAAATCCCTTGGGGCTCAAGATCTGTGCATGTAATACCCACACAGAAAATTAAGCCTCAATTGACTCCACAAAAAAAAAAAAAAACCACCAAATCCCACCTCTAAGAATATCTAAGCATTGTTTTTTAATGATGATTAATGAGATCCTTTTTAGGTTTCTAATATTAGTTACACCCATTTGTGCCAATGCTAAATTTGATATAGTCAGGGATTTCTTTAAAACGCTGGCCTGGGAGATAATGAGTTTCACAAATTTCTCCAGCGCTCAGGAGAATGCCGGAGCCTCACAGAATCTCAAGACCAGTGCATCTTTCTTCCTCTGAATCAAAACCCTTGCTGCCTCTGTTTTTTAAGTTTGAACATGGAGGTTTGCTCCTGTGAATGGGGTTCCAAAGGAAAGGAAAAAAACCCCTTCAGTCCCGTCCAGCGTGTATTTTGAAAAGTTTAGCTTCCCTAAGGTCTTAACAAAAGGAGATTCTACTTGTGGGAAGAGATGATTAATCCGAGACGCTCCAGTGCTGTAATGATGAAAAGGATGCTCAACAGGTCGGAGCCTTGCGAAGGGAGGGTCTCACTCATCTCTGCCAAGGTGTGGTTCGTGAAGCATCTTTAGCTCTTGACACAGCAGAGGGCACCTCAGAATAATACAGCCTCTCTCCAGGGAACAAAATGCATTTCCAAGCCTTTTCTTTGCCAGGTTAACATTTGACAAACTTGCTTTAATGCTTCTTCTCCCCAAGTAGCTCAGATGAGGAGGACAGAAAAAGTTTGCAGCAGAGGAGGACAGAAGGGAAAGGAATTCAAGATTTTCAAAACAGTGCCAAAGAGCACACTTTCTTTCCCTGCTGCAGACACTGGGTAATGAGTACAAATGGATGGACCAGGGATTATTCTTGAAGACTGGGCCAAGGAAAATGGGGTTTGCTCAGCTTTTACACACAAAGACACACACACTAAATCTTCTGAAATCTTATTGGTTAAGTGTATGGGCTGAAAAATGAGCAATGCTTAAATCCTACTGCTCCACACAGCCAACAGAAGTCAATTAGTCCAACTTCAGTATTGCATTCATTTTCCTACTGTTTAGTTATTATTTACCACAAAGGTGCACAGCTAGGGAAACGTGTAGCCCCTGTCCAGAAGATCAGCTGTTGTAAGTTCACCCTAATATCAATACAAATAATGGAACACACTTTTTGCTCTGGAAAATGGCAGTCAAAGCAAATTGGGAATTCTGAGCTGGGCTCTGGCAGCCTTTTGTATTGCTTTCATTAGAGTGTCAGCCTCTAAAAAAATAATGTGACAAAGGAAGGGTGGCTGGTGAGCTGGCAATCATACAACGTCTAAGGATCTGAGCCCTTCTGTAATGATCATATGTGATTTACAGAATCAAAGGGTCAAATTCTGCCCTCAATTACACACCTATTGCTAGGTGGTGCAGCACCACGTGGCAGGTGAATTAGAGAGATTATTGTGTTTCTAAAGAAACAGAAAAATGCTCTGTGGCCTTCAAAGTAGCCAATTCAGTGTTGATCCTCTATTGAATAACAACATATAAATGTACGGAAATATCAAAGCATCTTCGGGGCATTTTTTTAATAGAGATGTTTTGTGGAGCAACAGAACTGCTGCAGTCTCTGGTACTTGTCTAACATTCTGCATTTCTGGTCTAACAGTCTATGATCCACAAGTTAAACTCTGGAAAGGAAAAATCTGGCATTGTTTTGGGCTGCTTGAACCTTTAAGCTTTGGCTGAGTTTGTCAGTAGTTCCTCTTCTCTGCTGCATCCGGTGTTACCGTGGGACAAGTGCTCCTTATTTCACATTTCTGATGTGTCTCTTAACTAATCCATACACACTCCACAGAAGGATTGATGCAATTTATTCCTCAGATGCACAAGTTATTTCATTTTATTTTTAAATAAATTATTTTTTTTTTTACTCTGAGCTAGATCTGAATTCTGACTTTCCATTTGGGTAAGACACACGGATGCAAAGTTCAGGACAGTTGTGAGAGCAATCTGACCAACAAATGGAAATCACACAGGAGGAAACATGGAGAAGGAAATGAAACAATGAGTAGGACTATTAAAGAACAGCTCCATGGATTTGGACATGCCACAGAAACAGCCTTGCCCCAACCCCTCTGTGTCTCTTTCATCCCACTGGAAGAAATGATGCCCTGATTTATGTTAAAGGCGCTGTTTCCCTGTCATTTTAAAGGAACAGAATTTTCTAGATCTTCCCTTTCTTACTTAATACACATGCACATCCTCACACAAAACATATGTTAATAACTTCAGACCACAAATTTAATTTATCTCAGCTTTCCACCTGACATCATTCCCTGTCATGTGGCGCATACCCATCCGTAAACAAAATGGGGATTCATTTCCATAGCAACAGCAAGTGGGACTTTGATCAGCTCCAATGATTATTTGTAGGCACACACGTTTACAGATATCAAAATCCTAACTGAAGGCTGATTACCTTTTTTTTTTCTTTTTTAAATGAAAGCATCTCAGTTGGTTTTTATGTAGGAGCAGGAATGCAAGTAAAGGCACCTAAAAAAATACCTCTGGATGGCAATGGAAGCCACTGGCCATTAGCTCGGTGTCACTTGCAGTTCCTTGGGAATATAGATATTCCTAATATGTATAATTCGATGTATGTGTCCTGTGGCCAATGAAGTATTTTCTTTGTGTTCCCTGGCAGATGTGTGGGTTCAGGCTGCACATGCAGGTGTTTGGAGGCTGGCTCATGTGGGATGAGGAGAGGTGGTAGCCTGTGGCTTGACAGAAAAAGAGAAAAAAAATCTGAACAATGTGTTGAAAAAGACTCCAGTCAGAGCTGCACAGGACCAGCTGTTTTTTTCTAATTAGAATAACAAGAATAGCACATGCTAAAATGTTTTTTTCTCAAAAGCAATGAATGCTTCAGGAACTATAAGGGATGAGCTCTAAAACCTATTTAAATTAAGGAATGCTTCAGGAGCCATATGGAGAAGAAAAAGAAAAGGCAAAAGTAGAGAAATGTTTTATTTTTAGCTAAATCTGAAGCATTTCGATTCTTCATCCAATGTTACACAGAAATTATCTTACTTTTAAACTTCCAAAAATGTCAGTGCTGATGCTTATTGTATCATGGCTTAAACAAGATATTTCAAACACTTAGTGCATTTCAGCAGGGTGTTCTTGCAGGCATTGTAAATTCCATTCTATGCCCTGAACATGCACTGAGATATATCCCCTATGATATATATCTGGTAATGTATGAGAGCTGCACATAATGAAGTATGTGACAAACACTCAAAACACACCCTCTATCATCAGTCTTTTCTCCTTTTCTCTTTTTTCTTCTTCTTTTTTTTTTTTTTCTTCCACTTCTCCTGAAGCACTGATAATTCCAAACTTTGACTACAGGAATAACATTTGTAACAACTACGGCGTTCTGGACATCTGCACTGTTAGAGTACTTTAGAATAAAGTCACATGGCCATAGGGAAATTTCACAGAATTCAAATCACAGTGACTTGCCAAGGTGTATAACGAGTTTGTTTTCAGCTGTTCTTCTCATGAATAATTACCAAGCAGGCATATCCTAAAGCTAGCACAAGCTGTCAGTTCACCAGAAATATTCAATATTTAAAACAGAATTTCGAATTTAGAATTTCATAAATGAAAATAATTACAGCACAGGCAAAATAGCACAGTTCAAATGCTGTCAGGTACTTCTTGCCTTTCCACGAGGCTTCCCACAACCAGACGTTGCAGTCACATTAAATTATTTTTACAATGTAAAGAAAATCATGCAAATGCAAGAGGAATTGCAAGGATCTTCTTTTTGCCCAGAACTAATACTTTGCTCTCATTTTCCTGACTATTCCTTCCCCAAGCACAGAAAGAGACAACAGAGTACAATCCCAAGACTTCCATCTGCTCCATTCCCTTTGGATCAACGCACGCTGTGTATTCTGCTGTCCACAGAGCCACCAGCAGTGCGGAGCTGGACAGGAGGGAGGAGAGGCAGCAGTGAGGTTGAAGTGCAGGAGATGGGAACTCCAAGGCTCCTGAGACCCTTCACCCCAGGCAGGTGCCCACAGGAAGCACAGCCCTTGCTATGCCCACGGGAGAGGCTTTGGGAAGGATTTCAGCGGTCGGTGTCCACGTGTCCTGCACACTCATGGCACCGGAAGAAGGGACCAAGGCCAAGGGGAGCAGTTCAAGGACAGGGAGCTCACAGCCCTTCCAACATTTCCTGGGACCCCTCTGTGCCACCAGCAAACAGCAGCTCCCACCCCTGGTGTTTCAGGGTTTGCATCCCAAAGGGATGATTGTGAGCCAAGGGAAAAGCGCTCACCTTTCACACAGGGCTTAATATCGGCACATTATTCTAATATTATGAAAATCTTTATTGCAGCTTGAATAATGCCCTGAAACAGATATTGTGCTGGTTAATAAATTACATTTTCAAATGAGAGAGATTTTATCACCAAAACATCTCATGATTAATTTCTAACGTGAAGCTTATAGCCCAAACTTAAAACATTTGATTTTGCATTTGTGTTCAAAGGTTGAGCACTTAGTAAAGTTTTTATACGAAACTTGCTGATTTTTTTTTTCTCTACGTTGAAAAAAAAATCACTAACCTGTTAATCCACTATAACTTCATAACCTCAATTACAGCTCTTGAGATGAAGGTGATTAAAAATAAGTATTTTCCCCTACTTTCAAAGAGCAGGTCACAACTTCCAAAGAAATCCTGTTTCAAATTTTGCAACGATACATTAAGGGCAATAATTAGAATTGGTCAGAAATGTTCCATAAGAGGTTTCCCATTTCTCAACCAGTTCTAACTGTAACTACTTGGAGTTATGATATCTCGAGTAGTAGCACTGAAGTAAATAGTGTTATTTCTATAGGAAGCAAGAGGAGATAATATAAAACTGTGTGTGTTATGAGAAAAAAAATAAGGTATTAAAATTAGGAATTCACAGCTCCCAAATCAAAGCATGGACCATGAGACCAAACTTCTGCTCTAATGATTTTTTTAAATTAATAATTGATATTAATCAGCATTTTGGTGAACTTGACCCACTGCTAAGATTTGTGGCCCTGTTTTCTAATACCTGTGACTAATTTGCTGCTGTTGCTTGTGGGCAGCCCATGCTCCATCAAAACCCATTCTCAAATGACCAAATGAATCAATAAATACGGGTGTCAGAGTTCACAGGGAAAAGCTGCAACTCCCTTTCTCCATTCTTCTGGATATGTTTGACTCTCAAGGACTAAGACCTAATTTTTTTAGTTGATTATTTCCAAGATCAACACAGCACTGCAAATATGCTAATACAGTTGGCATTCATCTTGTTAATATTTTCAAGAAATTAATCAAAATTTTGCTTTTCTAACTGCTAGCCAATCAATAATCAAATACTATATTATTTACAAAGAGTTGAAAAAACGAGCATAAAAGAAACCAAGGAAATTGAGCCCCAGACAAAAATATGCACAATTCAGACTTTAATCTTATTATTTGCCAGAATGTGTGTTTAATTTTAAGCACAAAAATTGGTCCAGACCAATGATTTTGTAACCCTTCTCAAGTGGCTGAACAGGTTGGCTTGTATTATTACCTAAGCACATTTTGGGTGGAAACACAGCTGCTATAAATGGGGTAGGCACAGCCCACAGCAGCACCAGATTCCTGGGCCTGGTAATGGGATAGAATTAAAAAGAAAAGTAAAAATAAAATTATTTGTGCATTTGGAAGAATTATCACTTCTGCCTAAAAATCACATTTTGTTTCATTTTGAAGTTATTTTCTAAATAAATAAATTGTTGCTGTGAAAAAAATATATACCTTAGGTCTGATCCTAAAATCTGGGAAAAAAAAAGAGAAACATTCTCCCAAATCCCTCTTGTCAGTCCTGGCTTTTTAATGGTTTTCCTTTTTTCCTGCAATAATTCTCCAAATTGTGTTTGTGGTTGATACTTCCTACCCTGCCTTCCTCCCATGGGGAGCTGAAGCTCCACCTTCTTCTCTTCACATTTGCAATCCATTTTAATAACTTTGTCTCCTCCAACAAATAAGAATTTTGCCATTGTCTTTAGGGGAACAAGAGGAGATTTTCAGGGAGCTGAGCTGTATAGGTTTTTGTCTCATTTTAATCAGGATGTTGGTTGCACAATTCAATACTGATTGTGTAATCAGAAAGCAAGAAGAAACACAACACAAATGAATTACTATGGAAAAATTGTCCTCATAATGGGGTCATGAAGCATAGAGATATACATTTATAATGCTCTGTCAAATTACATTATGCAAGGAAATAAATTATGTTAAGAGAAAATATGTTTTAATTACGAGCACAATACTTCTTCAAATTGGAGAAAAATTGCTAACCCTATTATTATTATTATTATTATTATTATTATTATTATTATTATTTAAATTTAGCCTCAGTATGCACAGAAGTGCCCACACATCCCCTGCTGTTAAGGAGCCTCTGTGTGCACAAGAACAAAATTTAGGAGTGTAACATTTTCCAATTATTCTCTTGCCTGTAGTTTTTTCCTGCCCATCAATGTGTAAGATAAAGAGACCCAAACAGTCAGACAACAGCAGTTTGTTGCCATGCACATGACAGCAGTTGTGCTGTGCTCTAAGTGTGTGGCTCATAAAGTAGATTATTCAAATCACACAAGTAGAATACAGAATAATAAAATAAAGAGAAAGCATAAGGTTTGGGGGGCATTTAGTTTTCTTTTTTTAAATCCAAACAGACATTTAAAGAAGAGCATCCTGGTGAGAAAGGGGATGTTGTCAGGTTACACAATTCACCTTGTAATTTTTAATGGAATTTGAGTAAGTGCAAAGGCAAAGACAAACTTTATATAATCCATTATAAAGAATGGATATCCATCATAATACCACAGGTATTAGCCTTGCCTGCCTGTTAGATAAATTTAGAGATCTTATCCATCTTTTAAAACCTTTATTTTTCCATATTTTTCCAGTTTGGCCGCAAATCAAATCACAGTTGCTCAAAGTGCTGAGCAGAAAAGAGAGACGAGACTTTGCTCCCTCAGCCTGGCCACACAATTAACCCCAAAGCAACAACCACCAAAAAAAGGCTCAGCCCCCAAAGCTGTGTCCTGGGAAAGGGGGTCCCTCCTCCCAGCCCCAGTTTTCTGGGGTAACAGCAAACAGCTCGGAAAAGACACAGGAATACAAAGCTGGGAAACATTCAGCCTTTGCTTCAGCTCTCCTGTGAAAGCCCGGAGTATGCGAGGAGGAGGAAAACGCATGGGAAAGGGGAAGTTTGGCTGTGCACTTCTCGACCCAAAATTTAATTTTATTTGTTAAATTATTGCTTAAAAAAGAATTTTAAAATCCTCGACAGCTTTCAGACATGTACCTTGCTCACCCAAAGGGTTTATGGATACACTAAAGCATCTTTCTTACCACAAGGTGGCATCTTCTTATTTTTATATGAAACATCTGAATATTTACATAATTTGAATAATTTTCGACACCTGAATGTTTCTGATTTTTTTTTTTTTTTTTGTGACAGCCATTTAACATCTGTGCAGATACCCAGTGATGGTGTTAGACTTCACCACACAAATGCTCCTGGAAGTTTCTGTGGCTGCTTTTCATGGACCTGTACACAGCCACGACATATACACAGACTCCCCTCCCCAGCAATGTGCTGACAATACTCACAGGAACCCAAAATTCCAGGGCAAGCCAAATTAAAAATTTACAGCACGTGTTCAAAATGCTGAGCTTTCTCCCCAAACTCCTATTGAAAAAGCACATTACTGGATATCTCAGCATGCAGATATTTTAAAATATAACACAGAAACCCACTACAGCCAGGGAACTTTACACTCCAGACTCTGTAACATAACTCAAACCGATTCTACAAACACAGGAAAATGCATAAAAAGCATCAGCAGGATTTTGTTCAAATCTGCCCAGCTCACTACTAATAAAATCCATATGAGAAGTAAAAAGGGAAGAGTTTAAAGCCTGTCTCTAACAACTTTCATTTTGCACAGTCACTGGTCTCCTTCCAAAGGTGAAGATTTTCAGCTCATCAAGAGCACAATGTCCAGTGACAATGTTCAACTTAACACAAGCAGGAATTACTGCACAATGTGAGAAATCAGAGCACTGAGCTCCTCTGACAGAACTCAATCTGACCCCACTGCTCTGAAATTGCTTTAAAAGCAAAAGAGAAAGAAGGAGATTTTTATTTTTAAAATACTACAAGTTCATTAAATATGATCCCAGATCTGCTGATTCAACTGCAAAGGTGCTGGTGACTTCCAAAGGCTGTGGACTCGGGCTCCTCTCCCATAGCTAAGAGAAGTTTACCTTGCATAGTACACCACAAATTGAGAGAAATCTATGCCAAAACTTTTTCAGGATGAAATTCAAATTTAATGCTTCTGAGATGTTTCAGAAATTCTTCTCTGCTTCCTCAAACTGGTCCTAACTACAAACTTTATTCTCACATACTCATCTATTGCTAAGTTCATGGACTTGACTTTATCTTTTAAAAGAAAATTGGCTTCTTTCCTTAATTTGAGACAATTTATCTCAAACAAATTTTAATTTTAGATGCTTGATTGCAAAATGAAGGTTTTTGAGTTAAAGGGAAGAATTCTCTCCTTTGCAGCCAACAGTTTCTAGGCACAGTAATTCTGAAAGTTGCACCATTGGAGAAAAGCATCAGAATATTTCTAAACCTGTGGGTTCTAAAAAGGGTGGGTTGTCCCCCCACCCTTTAAGGAAGATATTGGACACATATTTTTGCTTTCCATGTGCTCTCAGTTTTCCCCTTTTTGTCCCACCTGAGACCTCCATCCAGGAGGTGGGTGTGCAGATCCTGACCTGCTTGACTGGGAATGAGTAACTTCCCTGGATAGCAGAATCAGGGATCTTTTTAAAGTAGTGAGACTGGGCTGCAATCATCTGCAAACACAAGTGAAGCAATAGCTCCAGCCATTACATTTATTCCCAATTATTTGCAGCTGCAAAAACATACAGACAATATTTTTCATGCACAAAATGCCTTTTTTGGCCCCAGAAAAAAATCAGGTCCTATCTCTTATCTATTGTTCTGGTAAAGCTTTCAGAAAGCAAGTCCTAGAGCACTGAACTCATGTCTAGCAAACCATCTGCAAATCAAATTATTTCCAAAATTATCCAGTGAAGCCACGTCATTTGGAAGAGACAGGTATGATTATTGCTTCTAAAGTTACCTGAGAGCTGAAAATAAAGAAACTCCCCACTCCTGAATGCACAAGCAATGGGTGCTTGTAAAAACACACTACAAATGATACAGCTCCACCTCAAGTAGAAAACAACTTGTCAAACCTGGAGAAAACTCCTGAGGGAATTTTAAAGGGTATTCCTTTACAACTAACTAGCCTGTAAAAATTACTTAGTTTTGATTTAATGGCAAGTAGGTAAGAATAAAAAGAATCCTGTGCTGTATCGCTAAGCAGTTCTCTAGATGTTTGGAGCCAAAACAACCAAGGGGACAGTTGTATAAGTGACCTTTTCTAGTTCCAGTGGAGCTGCTCTAATTTAGGAGCTCGAATTCTGGCCTAACGGAGCAAACATCAGCACAAAGCCCAGTTTCACTTTATTGAACATGATCTTACTGATCATTTTCTTTGTCAGAAAATGCCTTGATTTGTGTGCAGAAGATACAAACTGATCAACTGCCCAGGTGTTAGAAGCACAGAATGTGACATCCTTGAGCACAGGTCTTGGCCCGTGCCTTCAGTCTCTTCTGCGCTATTAATTAATGCTTAGAAAGCTAAATGCTACCAACAAAATAATTCAGGGGCAAAATCCTTTGTGCTGAAGTGAAAAGGAGGATTACTGGGGGCAGGGGGGGCGGGGTGTGTGTGTGTGTGTGTGTGTGTGTGTGTGTGTGTGTGTGTGTGTGTGAAATCTAGCCCTCCACTGGACACCAGCTGGCCTAGCAGAGAAACTGTGGCAATTCAAAGAAGTATTAAACTCCTCTTCTGTATTTTACACTTCACAGCAGATAAATTCGTGTGGCTCAGGCAGTTCTGTTCAGAAACCGGTGACATCCCACAGAACACACAGATATTTTTGGTCCTCACATCCAGCTTACCTTCACCATTCTGTATCTGAGACCCTTCCCTGAGCAGCACAACCACCCCTCAAACAGCTCCTGGTCCAGCAGCACCTCTGCTGTTATCACCACATCTCCTGCATTATCCTGAGCTCTTTTGCTTTATACCAGAATGTAACAATGTAAATTAAAAGCACCGGTGGTATTAATAGTTACCATGACTCACATGCAAGACTCTGGTGTTATTCCACCTTACAAACAGCACTGAAGGGATTCACAATCCCAATATGCTTAGTGTTAGCAGCTGGCTTTTCCATGGCAGTTTTTTCAAGTTACCTCTCCTTGAATTGCAAGAGAAGTATCAATAATTTCCAGCTAAATCGATACATTTTGCCTAGAAACCAATCTTCCACATGTTAGTATAAGAAAATGAAAAGCAGATCTTTTATTTTGGGCTTCTCTGTTATTCTCATAAATAAGTGGAGCCGACAGCTGACATCTCCTTCTAGTTTACTCCACATTTCCTTTAATTTAGCAATGCAAAGTTATTTAGCAGAGTGTCATTAATAGAATTTCTTCAAAGAGAGAAACATTATTAGATATGTTAAATCTCAACAACGTTGTTTCACAGCTGTAGCCATGGATTTTTTTAGGCATTAATTGAACATCTGTGCACTTTAATTAATTTGAAAAAAATGCAATGGGGAAAAAAGAGGCAACAGTAGGTACTGTTAAATTTAAGGAACTAATTTTAGTTTTTCAAACTTCCACAAATAATGATTCTTTAATGTATACATCAGAGCCTTAGCAGAGGTTATTTTTCATGTGGCCACACTGCAGAGTGAGGCTGATGCCCCTACACACCTGCAGCAGTCAAAGAAGCTGCCTGAAGTATCCAAGAGAAGTGATGGCAAAAGGATAGTCTTGTCCTCTCCTTGAACACCCAAAAAAGATCAAATTGTGCCAAACAAAACCTAGGTCTGCTGCACACACAATCTGGAATTGTCAGCCACATGTGACAAACTTGTAAGCACCATCCACAGTTAGGACCTTTCACATCAATCCTGAGGGGAAAATAGGAGCATTTTCTGCACAAATGATATGAACTAGGTGAAGGTGAGATTTCTGAGTCTTTCCAGATCTCCTTTAACAACTACTTGTCTGAGGGATGACAGTCACTGAAAAGCTTAAATAATTATAATTAACCTGTAAGGACCGTTAAAGGTGCAGAGAACCTGTAGAAAGCAGCTTATTCCATAGTCCCCTTGTCTACACTGGAGTTTTTTCCTCACAAAGATACATCACTGCTCATACTGCACTAAAGCATTATTGTTTGCTACTCTGCAAAACATTCCAGGCACTACTTCAAATTCGAGGGGGGAAAAGTGGTGCCTAGAAAGCACAACTTTTAAGACGGATTCAAGCATGGAATACCATAATTCTAAAGCTCTCCTGTTGAATCAGATAACCATAACTGCTGGAGACTATTTTGAAACACCTTTTACAGTGTTGGGACTATTTGATGTCATGTTCAAATCACTCTAAGGCTGTTTGAGTTTTTTGTTGTGTTGCTGTCCATGAGACTATAACTCCCTGGCACCTTCCCAGCACGAGATGCATTGGAATGACCCTTGGGCTGGCCTTTGACTGGCACTGGAATGCCAGATTCCAAGCAGGTAAGAGGTTTCCCCACACACACTCCTGGTGTTCAGCTGCTCATATCTGCAGCACTCACAATTTATCATCGAAGCCAGAGCCTTGCTGCCAACTTATCAAAGTGGCCACTGGATGCATCTGATCAAGTCTGAGCATCTGGCTCTTCCCTGTTCCTGACATTAGCACAGACAACAGAATCAGTGGACTATTGAATGCAATTACAGTAAGCGAGACAGACAATAAAGATTGATAGCGCCTTCTCTTTTTATCACACACAAAACTAGTGGGGGTTAAAGCTTTGCCTTGAGCTGCCTTCATTTAACAATGATTGAAAATATGCAATTGTGATGGTAAAACACTGCAGCCTGTACCACTTCATTTACTGGACACATTATCAAATTAAATGAAAAGTGAACTGCCAAAAGCAACAGTTATTATATATTAATGATGAATATTTACTTAGCATTGTTCACAAATCACACCGAGAACAGAATCATTCTTGTTATCTTCTTTGCAGGCTACAGATGAGTAGTTAAACATTTCCATGTTTATGTTAAATCTTCTGTCTGCAAATCTCAAAATTCAGACATGTCCAAATGGTTTTGTGACCATCCATGTGGTTGCAAACATGTAATTAATAAAGTGCTCCAGCAGTAAATGAATCCTAATTGCTGCAGGGATTCTTTACCTCAAATCACTGCTGGTATTCTTGAAAATACTTCACTAACCAAAGAAAGTACAGAAAATTTGTATTTTGTTTCCAGCAGGCTTTTACGTGGTAGGTTGTGTGGTGTGCAACAGCTTCCAACAAATGGAAAATCCAGGAGAAGCCAACTTCGTGCATTTATCATGATCCATCTGTTGTATAGGATTTCAAACTGGTTACTGGTCTTTAGTTACTGCTAAAAAATATGTGGTACATTGGAAGTGCACTGACAAGAAAGCAGACTTTTGCAAGTGAATGATTATTTTGCTTTAAAATTTAACTCCTTGTTTTTCAGGAGTCGTGCTAACAACAACATTCCTGCCTCAAATTATAGCCAAACCACGTGCCAGTGGGTGCCAATAATCTATGGAATGACAGAGCTGATCACTTCATGGATATGGCCTTGTTTGTATTGATTTTTAGTAGTAGATAAGTCAAGAAAATGTCTTTATAAGGGTGTCATGTGTAAGCATTGATGCCACACAGAAATTAAGAAAAAATGGTCTTTTCTACAACCTCAAAATTGAACAAAAAATAACTACACTATCAGTACTGTTAAAAAAAACAAACCCAAACCCCATATATCTCTGGACAATTTTAGATCAACTTCAATAAAGCAGCAGTTGGACAACGAACAGCTGGGTTTGGGGTTCCATATCCCACAAATGCAAACATCTGGTCCTTGTCAGGCACTGAAATCCATGCTGGCAGATTTTGGTGATGCTTGCTCTAGAGAAGATCTTGATGCAGGCACTAATGTCTGTGCAAGTGGCATGGTAAGATATATGAGCCTAAACAACCAAACTGAAGTTTAAATAAAAACAGGCATTGGCTTTTTTGCCCTATGTGCAGCCCTGGGTAGGAAAATATAGCCATTCCTAAACATTCATTAATCCCTGAGATGTATTCTCCCAGTTTTCCTTCTTTTGTCAAGCAAACCGATTACATTCCATGAATTTGATTTTTACAAATTGTTGCTGTAAAGGCACTGTGGACTAAACAATACAAAAGAAGAAAACTGAGGAAAGAAGTTTGTTTTTTTTCTGGCCATATGCTGGCATATAAACAATAAAAGTGACAAAGACACAAATATGCCACAATGGAAAACTATGTGCAGATCCCACGCAGTAAATTGAAAAAGCAACATGCTGCATGGTTCTGTTTAACAATAGTGCAAAAATAACTGTAGGAAACTCTGGCTAAGGCGGCCCACAGACAGTTTTGGAAGGGAGGCATCAATTGACAAACTACAAGTAGAACAAATGAATTATCTTAAGCCTACTGAAAACAGGAAACCAAGGACACTTCTATTTTCAAATGACATTTATTATCACTCCACCCCCCCCTTTTTAAGCAGAAAACAAAGCTAAATTTAACCAAAATTTTTTCAATAAACACAATCACTTTATTATGTTCCCATTTGCTGGAAGTATCCAGAGAAATTGTAAGTAGAGATTTTTTTTTTCCCATCTAAGCCACTTTTTCCATTTGAATCTCCATAAAAGAAACAATGATCCGTTGCACAAAGCAAGAGAACTACTGAAACTTGGTTTGCCATGATCACTTTTTGTTCAGTCACACCACCTCATGCCCCTCACTGTGCAAAGGACCGCAGTGAATGTTCTGGTGTGTCCCACTGCTGCTGCCAACAGAGAGAAATGGCATCAAATGAGCCCTGTCCATGTTCTCCTCACTGAGGTACCCCATCCCATATCCAGACACTGGTAATTATGCAACTCATAAAACATAATGACTTTGAGATGTTGTTCTGCTCTGCAAACAGGTTTGGAAATGCCAAAGTCACTGCAGGGAGAAGAGGAACAGACCACAGGCTGAACCTCACGTCCTCAGAAAGCTGGGCTGGGTGTGAGGGGCACTCAGGAGCAGAGTGGCTGAATGCCTTCAGAGGAGGCTACAGCATTCCCCTGGAATTTTATTTTGGAAAATAAAACTGAACTGACAGTCACAGGGAAAAAAAAACCACAAACACCAAAAACCACAAAAGTTAAAAATTCTAACCTTGATCTGCCTCAAGTCTGGGAGAAACTAGATGAGCTCTGCTCATCTATTAGGGAAAGGCACAGTCCTCACACCTCAGGGAGAATCATTTTTAGAGATAATCAATTGTATCACAGTCACAAGAATCAACAAGTGTAGGTATAGATAAAGGGAACAGTGATTCTGATTTTCACAAAATCTGTACTTTGCATTTTCATATTCCTCCAATGTATTTCAGTCAAGATATGTCCAGCTGCCTCATATTTCAACAGGACAGGAATAATCAAGTCAGACATGTACCAGAGTCACTGGAGTGGAGAGATTCTGTTTTCTAAGGTCTTCTCTGAAGAGCTATCAACCTTATTTTTTTCTCTCTCATTTTGCCATTCCTATTGTGACAAATAAAAACGAAGAACCAACCACCAAACCCAAGAGTGAAGTCTCACTCGATTTTCTCCAATGCTGCCAGGAGAAGCACAATTCCCAAGGCACCCTTCGGCACTGAAGTGTTCCAATGAACCTGGTGTGCTCTCCTTTCTCCAGGAAAGGCAGGTGCATTATTGCCAAAACCCAGGAGTGTGGAATGGCAGTGCCACTACGCACATCAACAACAGCAAGATACTGATGAATTTGAGTACCCTCTACATAAGAGAATTTGCTCACTCATTTTAAAATATTGCCATGTGACAATGGAATAGGTCACACAGCCAAAATACTATATGAAAAATAGAATAAGAAAATATTCCAATGTATATTCCAGACCACTTTAGATCCTAAACCTACTGATCCAAGCACAATGCTCTGAACTCTGACACAAAGCTTTGCTGTGGCATCAGACAAGAAACCCAACACCTTGTCTGCATCTGCCTAAACAATGCTGTAATTTATTCATTGCTTAAAAAATACCACAGGTATTTTTTAATCCTTTATCCACAAATATCACGAGTTTGGGGAAAGAGCTTGTTTCAGCCACTTTGTTGGAGGCATGAAATAGGCAATATCATGCAAGATGAGAAATCTGAAAGGAGTATTTAGTGCGGAATGGAAAAACTGCTGTTGTCTAACATAAAAAGGTCCAACGTAGTCATGCTTTAATATTTCCCAAAAGCTAAATCATGTTATTCTGAGAACACCTTCATCATCATCCCCTCCCAGTCAAAAACTAATTTCATTTTTTGCGTTGTCACAAGAAAAGAAACAGCCTCGGTATGGAATATGCAAAATATAAACTTGGTAAATTCTGAAAGACATTCCTCTCATCATCTATCTGATTCTAAATCAGTTTCTTTAAAAATACTTAGCTAAGCCTTTACTCACACTCACTCAAGTCTGAAACGGACAGAGAAGGTTTGGGTCATCCTGCCTGTCTACCTCTGAGACCATAAAAGATAATTGTTCACAGTGAGACCAAAAAGGACAATTGTTCACAGAGATAAGAATTTTGCAGGTATTTAGAGGGTGACTGGATTGCAACAAAATCCAGTGCAGGACATCTGTTCCCTGAACCTTACACCTCATCAAGGTAGCTTTTAATTTGCTTGTTTCTGCCCCTACTGCGACATTCTAAGTTGCAGTCACATTTTCTAAGCACCATGGAGCATCTTCAAAAGTTAACTACAGCTGTGCTGGGCCTCTTCAGAAGAGGCAAAAAGGGAAATGTTCTGTTTCATGGTGGTTTTGAACCGAATCTTGTCCTTAGCAAGTGTCCAGAGCAGAGAGATGCAAAAGTCTCTCTTAATGCATTTCAATGAAGCAGGCAGGTGTTGTAGGCAACCTCCAAAGCCAATTGGGAGGAAGTCAGAATTTTCTTATGGAGATCCCTGTCTCCCTTTATTGACTGCAGAGGAAACCCAGTACAACTCATCTCCTATTTAGACACCTTGAACAAGGACCTAAAACCAAGAAGATGGGTCAGGATCCTGCAGGAAAAGCCACAAAACAGGAGCAGGTCCCTGGCAGCCCTCCCACACGAGCTGGAGCTCAGTGCACAAGCACCAAGCTGCCTACGTTTCAATTCCATGCATGTGAAAAAGGATAACGTCCCTGCCCCAACTCACAAGGGCACAATAAACACAGTAATGATTATTATGCCCCCTAAAAATATGGTAATGAAGGTTTTAAGCATGAGCACCACCAATAGAAATATTTCTGTGCATTGAGTTCCACTTACCAGCTCTCTCTGTCACGCAGAACTTCCTTGGGCAGGGATCATGTGGCAGAACCTGGAGTGACCCTTGGCCTGTGCCCACCAGAGGCTTTGGAGCATTTGTGAGCAAGGGCTGGGCTGGTGTCCCTCCAGGGGCACAGATGTGACTCTGCTTGGCAGGACGTCCGCAGAGGATGGTGGGAGATGCTCCTGGTTTATTTCTTTATTGACATTTCAAAGGCTTTGTGATTTCTCAGAGTCTCCTCAACTGTTAAAATCCGTTACCACCTCCATTGCCCGACCAGGCCCCTTGGCCCAGTAAATACAACTTCCAAAGGGATCCCAAGGGACACCAACCCCAGAGAGCAAAAGTCTTTGGTGATGACCCTGAAGTATCCCCTGCTCAGCTGCAGCAGATCAGCACAAGCAGGAAGGCAGGGCCTGCTCTCCAACCCCAGGAAACAATTCCTTAAAAGCCTTACAAGGTGACATTTTCCACCTCTTTCCCTGCACCACATCACATAAAGGAGAATGCTGTATCCCATGGAACCACTTCTCCTCATCAAGCATTTAACAGCAAAAAATACTGTCATTTAAATTCTTGAAAAATTATAATTTTAGTTAACTCTGAGATAGAGCAGGGACTTAGAACAGGTCTCCCTTCTCAAGAATCCCTTCTCTGATTTGAGCTTGAAGGTGAAATCAGTGAAGCGGTAGAGTGCACTGATGGGAAACTGAGAAAAAGAAGGAAAATGGCAACTATTGGACTAGTCCTTACTCATGACTAAAAAATCAGGCACATAAAATTGGTGAAAAATAACTGGTTTACAGCTAAAAGCACAGAGGAAATCTTGACTGGGGGCACAACAATATCATCAACATTACCTTAGAAATGACTCAGCTCAGTCCTTCAGTCCCAAGATCTCTTCAAAGCACCTGGTTCAGGCTCTGGAAATTACAATAATAAAAAATATAATTAAGACAGAAAATATTATTATATTAATTCTGGAAGATCTTATTAAAAGACATAATAAAAGATGCTTTTGTCCTTCCTGCAGCCCTACATTTGCCCAAGAAAAGGGGAGATAGCTGCAGGATGGACACCTGGACATTTGGAGAGCCCTGAACACAGCAGCAGAGGGGTATGGTTGGCTCACCAAGAGATAATTTCTTCTTCCCTCTCCTCCTTAAATGTGATAAAATATAAATTATTTAAAAATTAGAGGCATTTAGAGTAATAGCCCTCCAAATGCACAGTATTTATTCCATCTTTCATTGCCCACAGTTTATGGCATTGTCTGGCTTTGGGTATGCTTTGCTATTTTTTCCCCTCCTCAGTTTACTCAGTATAAGGCTCACACGGATCTCATCAATAAGAAATGAATTTTGGTAACTTTCAAAACCACTATATTATTTTTCCTTTTATTTGTAGTGAGTTTTTCTTCTCTCAGTGGTATTACTGCAATAAGTCAGTCATTATTTCTTTATGTTTTCCCTCCTTTCTTTAGTATTTCATTTCCCTTTACAGCACATCTCGTGATCACAAAGAAAACAGAGACACTTATTTCTTTTAACAGTTGAAATTGCTGCAAGTGATTTAACTGTCATTTAATCTGATTCCTCTCTTCTGTCTGTGGAGAAATATGTTTAATGTACTGGAAATTATGTTAATAAGAAAAAGCATTATCTCATTTAATGAAATAAATATACAAATATTTCAAAATAAAATAAAGAGGCAATCTTCACTGAGGAAAAATGTCTCTTATGGTTTGCATAAAGTAAACAAATGAGAAAAATTAATGAATACATTGAAATATACTGACAAAAATTATGCCTAAACTCAAAAGGGAAAAAAAAGAGAAGGTGGCTGAATTTCATCTCACCTAATCAGATGCTTTTTGAGACAACACAGAAGGAAGCTCACAGGATCACATTACAAATTATTTTTTTTTAATGTTGTTTTTACCCGAGGCTAAACTTTTTTCCCCTCCTTTTAAAATTTCTCTGTTTTCCTGCTTTTTTTGGTCGTTGCTTTATTTTCTTCAACTGGCATAAAAATAATATTTATTGTTTAATGACTGCAATTGCTTCATCCTTTGATTATCTTTGATCCTGTGCCACAAAACATATTTAATTTATGGCAAAGAACTTTGAGCCCTTCTGATTTAGTTAATTGTAACAATCAATAACTCTGTTTCTAAGATTTTCCATTCTGAAGGACGTAACTAGCATGCACTAAGGTTAAACAAATATTGTTTGTGGGGAGAGAAAAACTTGTAGCAATTATGTAATAAAAGCATGACCACTGCAACAGAAACACATAATTAGCGATTTAATTACAGACATCAAAACAAACTAAAGATGTCAATAAAAAAAAAAATCTCCTGTGACAAACTGATTTCATTTCCCTGTTCTGCAATTTGAGATCTTCATGTCTTCATTCTGTTTTCTTGTTTTCCAGAAATGAAGAGCTCAAAACCCAAAGAAGAGACTCGGTGCCATCCGTTTGGGTGTGACTGTGGTAGGAATTTGATGAAATCCTGGGATTACTTTCTCACTGGCAGGATCAGTGCCTTCACTGCATCCCACAGTGGATTTTTTTAACTCCCGTTTCAAAGGGCCCAGCAGTGCTGAGTGTGCCGTGGTGCCAATTCCTTGGGGGAGCTGCAGTCACTTGTGTCACGAACCTTCTCAAGGCATTTTCTAAGCGCACCCGTTCCTGTCTCTGCTTCCCCACTCCTCACAAAGTGCTGTGGATCATAACAGCTCCGGCTCAGCCACTTCTGCTACCCGGAATAACCAGACAGAGTGTGATGTGGAGAGATCTCAAGTGGCTTTCTCACTTGAAATCCAGAGTTTTACTTTCCTACAGTTTTTCTTTCAGTTTATGGGCTTGAGAGTGGGAATTTGAGGAGGACAGAAGTTGTGCAGTGAATTATTTGGGTCAGTATTAAACAGGTAACCTTTTCATTTTTGAAAAGTACCTAAAAACCCTTACAGTGAAATTCTAAACCCACAGAAGTCAGGAACAAAACTCCCAGCAGCTTCAGTGGGGATTTCAACCCGTGCTTCCTGAACCACGCAAGGGGCACACCACAAATCCAGATTCACCACTTCTGACAGAAATCTTCCATCTTGAGGGCCTGCACCTGATTCATCTGGACTGGAGGCTTAAGCTGCTTTTAACCATTTCATGAGATAGAAAACAAATCCCAGAAAATGGTTTTTCTGAAGTGTAGTTTATCGTTCATGTAAAACAATAATCCATTTAAATAAATTTAGAATCATTATTTTCTACACCCATATATAAAAAACCCAGACTCTGTACAAACACCAGAATTTGGTTTTAATTATGTACTTACTTTTTCTGCTAAATTTCAATTCTACAGAAAACATTCCCTACAGTTTTTGTGATCAGGGTTTACAGAAATATTCAGGAGAGAATAACCCATCATAGTCACAGTTTTATATTTCTAATTCGAGATTTAACAGCATTTAAAACAAAAAGCTAGACCCCATTGTAGTTCTTTTATAACTAGAGTGAAGAATGGTCAGCAGTACAAATTACTTAGGAAATTATTCTCCTGCTGGGAAAAAATAAGGCACTGTTAATATGCAGAAATGGCTCCAAAGGGCTCTGGGTTGGACCCACAAATGTCCAGCCTCCAAAGCCCTCAGGGTTAGACCCAAAAATGTGGCTCTAGGTTATACCCATAAAGCAAAGTCGAAAAATTATAACAATCTGATATATTCCTCTTGGAACAATACTTAAGGGAGCTGGATCAAAAGAGTGGAAGCATTGACATTTTTTATTTCAATGTCTTTTGAGCGATCAAAAGACTATTGACATGAACAAACCATCCTGTCAAGTTACAAAGAAAGAACCCTAAAATCTCCTTTAAAAATGTGTCTGTTTTTAAACTTGCACCTAAAAAAAAATCTGTAAGCTCTGCCTGATACAAACCTGAATGTTTTCCCATTCAAGATCTTGAAAGACAGACATCCTTTTTTCAAAGGATACTTGTACAGCAAAAGCTTAATGTTTTTAAGCAAAATCGAGTAAATCAAAGTTCCTAAAAGCAACACCTTCTTTTGTCTTCTTTTTTCCTAACACCTCTGTCACTTTTCCGATTTCTTATCCTATTCTTGACAGTAAAAAAACAATGGAAGGAGACAGCAAAGCTACTTAAGGTTGTATTCAGCAATACATTTGACTCCAAGGAATTCACTGAACACGCTCAGTATTCTGAATTTCAGCCATCTTGCACATTTAGCTTTTCTTGTTTCAAAGCTAAATCTGGATGAAATCAAACCCAGGACTTGTTCCTTACATGTGCAGAGGAGAACTACAAATAGAGCCCTTTTCTACCCTATGCTGTGAATAAAAATAAAATCCCTTCTTCTGTGGGTACATCTTCCACCATATTTTGGGGTCCATAAACTTGTCAAGTAAAAGGATGGCACAGACAGATCCATACAAACACATCTCCAACTCGGCTCATCTTCCAGCCCATCACAGGGTCTAGAAGACATGGATGCCATGAGCAATATCCATGTGGCATCTGCAGAGAAATGAGCTCCTGCTCCTCTGCAATCCTGAGGGAGCACTTCCCACTGCACAGCCTCTGCAGAAATTCACTGATCCCACTGAACTCCATGGCCAGGGCCACACAGATTCAATGCCTGTTGCCAGAGGCAAAGGGGAAGCTGCTGGTGCATCTTCCATACCTTTTGGCTGCCATGGATTGAAAACATTCCTGCAACACCCTCTGCAGCATCACTGTGGAGGCTGGAAGCTGAAAGGAAAAGCTAACAGTGTCTTATGTACTTCTGAAGTTCCTCCTGCCTCTTTCATGTCATTCCTTTAGACTATTATCAGTCTTTTTAAACATATTTGAATTTATTTGATTTTTGTATTTTCTCCCTCTGTTCCTTTAATGGAAGGAATTAATTTATAAACCTTTGAAGAGCTCTCTGCTTTCCCACAATGCAATTGGCCTTTTTTGCCTCAAAATGGGAGTCAGACTTCACCAGTCTGAACCTCAGGATGTGCACAAATACTGAATCTAGAAAAATCAAGTACGTGCTTGAAACCACAAAATGGAAATGCATCTCTTTGAGCAGAAATGCAGAATTTCAATGCCAAACAGTGAATGGATGCACATCTTCACCCAACCCTTTTATTTGGTTTTGTGTTTGTATTTCTTGAACCACATATTTTTGCAAACTACATTGTATCACTTCCATCTACTCCACAGGAACACATCATTAATGCAGCAATACTGAAACACTGAAAATATATTGGAAATATCTGAATGACAGAGAATTTAGAAACAGGAGGAAGAGTAAACATATGTGGTGCCTTAGTTTTGCAGACCCATTTGGCTTTGTTATGCAGACTGCAAATCTTGCTCCATTTGATTTACATCAAAGACAGCACTTTTAACCAACTCCACAGAACTAAAGTAGGAAGTTCTGCCAACTACTTTACTTTTAAATTCCTACCCTTGTTTGTCAACAGTGACTATTGATAGCAGATGTCTCAAAACCTCCATCATCCTTGATACTGATTTGAAAAGATCTTGATACCTGACTATCAAACTTCTACAAAAAGTATTCTCAAAGATTTGAGAGTGAAAGCAAATGCAAGACACAGCCTTCAACCAGTTGAGACCACTGACAAAAGTATGGCCTCTATGAGCAAGCTATTTGTTATTTGCTGCAGAATTCCACACTGATTTATTAAATTGTGACAACTTCAGCACAAGCCATGGTACACCTCTATAAATATATAAATGAATAAATATTGGGGGGTTCCCCTTAAACTGAGGCTTTATGCTTTCTTGTTCTCCATGGAAGCTGCTTGTGGTCACATTGAAATTACTGGGGACTTCACACTTAATCCTTCAAACTTCTGAGTTTGTCTTGCAGCAGTTGCAAGGGCAGCCAGTGTGTCTGTGTGATTCAGCACTGACAAGTGAAGCTGTAGACACCTCATCATCCCCCAAGAATGTCCCCCATAAGTGAAACCAGAAGAAACTCTCCACAGCCTATTCAGCCCCAAACCCACCAGTACATGAGCAAGACAGATGCTCTCAACATGAGTAACGACAGAGTTCCTGCTCTGCCAAATAAGCCTTTGTCCTTCCTTATCATTCCAACAAGTCAACCTGGGAAACCATCTGCAAAGCTGAGAACAAGCAGCGTTTTTTTTGTGAAATATGTTAAAAATCACTTCCTCGCAGCCTTGGAAGGAACTAGACATATTTATCACAGTGCTTTCCAGGTAGCCCTTTTTAGGGATCTACACTTGCGCAGGAGACTTTTCAGGTCACAAAAACAGCCGTAACATCTAAATTTAGGGAAGTTGTCAGACATGGAAGTCTGGAGACTTGTAAACTTCCCTGTTTCCAGGTTTGCATGAAACTCAGCATCCCCTGCTTCTCATCCTCATGGAAATAACAAGCAGATACATTTCTTTGTGCTGTCTCCAGCACATCTACACCTGAACATTCCTTGCTGCAACCCGATGAAAAGGCGCTAACAAATGCAATTAAATGTTTTCAGACTCCAAGCACTGTTCAGCACCAGTCCCAACCAAGTAGTACAGAAAGGTTAAGGAAGATTTTTACCCTTAGCAATTTTTTGCCTTTTTTTTAGCTGACTTACACAGTACATTGTTGGCCGATAAAATTAGAACATCAGAGATAGCCTAACTAGAATGCAATTTATCAGTGTAGTATCCCAGTATATAGAATTTCTATTCCTTAAATAAACATATTTCTTTAAAGTGTCAACACAACCAAGAAATCTGATCTCCTAGACAATATTCCAGGCTTGATGTATTTTTATTGCTCCCCAGTAATGAAGTTTTAACTCTTGATATATTCCTGCTATTTAACTGCCATTTCAACAAAACTAAAATGATCCATTTCCAAAGTTGGTTCAGGCAGAGTCCTGACATTGTGCAAAGGAATGTGCCCAGGTGCTCTCCCTGGAAGCTCCCACCATAATGCTTCACCGACAGGGGAAAGGAGCTGGAAGAATAAAGAACATATTTAAATGCATAACACAGTCGAGGCCATAAATTCGTTCTGCACCAGTTGCACATGTAAATAAGGGGCAGTGAGTAACTTTTTTTCCTGTTTTTGCAGTTTGTGGATGAGTGCTGATCCTCTGTAAAGCTCCCATGTGGTGGGAATGGCACTGCTCTGTCACATTGCAGCAAGTCCCCCTCCCAGCCACTCCAGATTTAACCATGATAACTTCTGTTCAAAGTTACCACTGCAGAAAGAGATTCAAATGAACAACTTCTATCACATTTATACTTGTCATTTGGGATTAGCTAATCCCACATCAACTCTGTACATAATATATAATTGCATATCAACAATATCAGCCTGGAAATGTGTCTCACTTCTTCCAGCAGTTTCCCAAGTTAAGCATTTCTGTCCTGCTAATGAACCCTTTGTTCCACTGAATATGATTCTGCCAGGAATTTAATGCATGTAAATGTAATGACATAAGAGCATTACATAACCACTCTCCTACAGGAGTTGATACAGTACAGAATATAATGAGGCCAGACTATAAATGATGCATATACCTGCAAGGGAAAAGGAGCCTTTTTTCATTTAGTGAATCTCTATAAATAACAACGTGGCAAGAAATGGTTTCAAGTGCTTCAAAATGTTTGGGGAAAGGGATCAATCAATGTGCTGCTGAATGGTTAAATAGAAAGGAAAAAGGCAGCTAAGAGATTAGAAGGTACTTCCGACTTTCTAAGAATTTTAAAGCAAAAAGCTGTAACAAAAATCTAGAAAAATATCTACATTCACCCATCCCATCCTACATTAGAGAATGTTCTCGCTACTTCTTCCCTCACGTTTTGGAATCAAAGGCACCTGCAGCAGGAATTGGAACATCCAGGACCAGATTCTGAAGCTGTTCCCATGAGAACACTTCCCCTGACATCAGCTGGCTCAGTGGACTCACACCAGGTAAATATTACCTTCTACAAGGGAGGAAACAAACAACTCTTGCGGCTTTTTAATGCTCCAAATAGAGGAAACTCAGCAATCTTTACAGAATAACATCTGAAATAGATAGAATATAAATATATATAAATATATATATATATTTATATATTTATTTATATTTATAGAATAGCTCTTTATAGAATAACATCTGTATGAAATTCTTCCCTCTTTGTCCTTCTCCCTCCCTCCCTTTCACTGCACAGGTACCTTGAAAAGAGCAAGGAAAGTTAAAGCTGCACCCAGCCATGAGCTGCAGCAACAGCTTGGGAAACAACAACTGTCCCCCAAATAAAGAGCCCATTTGTTTGCATTTAGAGAACTGAAAAGAACAACTGTTCACTTACATAAGTCCTGACTTTACCTAAGATGAGGCTGTAATTCCAAGTGCACTTCCTCAAACATTTTGTGCCCAGGTTATTTATGTTATCCTGAGTAAGAAGTGCTCCTCTTGTTGCATGTATAAATAAAATAGTGCATAAGCAGATGCTGAAGTGTCTCTATTTTGCATACAACCGCCTCCCTATTTTCCCCCCATCGACTTTGTGTTTGACAGAAGGAATTTCACCTCTGCCCACTCCTTCTCAGGTTGGTATCAATGAACTCAAGGCAAGGAATCCACAACTGCTGACTTAAATTGAATTATTTTACAGAAATTTGTTCTGAATTTTGAATTTCTTATAATTTTCCTGCAGGATGATGCAAAGCCTATATATGAGTATCGGCAAAAAATTACATTAAAGACACTTCACTTTTTTTCCTTTTTTATTTAGCCAGAATTTAAGCCCAACATTTGAAATATTTGAATATGACAAGCCAAAACTCTGGAAATAAGTTTTGCAGAAAAAGTCTGGCTGTATCACAAATTAAACCAAACTAGAGCAACATTAAGGTGTCATTTAAGACCTTTAAAGTGAGGGAGTTCAGATTGCAGACTCTTACTTTGTGAGAAAGGTGTGTAAGTACAATCATTACTCTTTTTTTTTCTCCAAAAGTATTTGAGAAAAGAAGCAAATAACGTCATGGAAGTTCTGTTTGGAATACAGAGACAGCACAAACTAATTTGTCATACAAACTGATAAACTTTGCACAGAATTTGAAAAGGAAGGGAAGGAGACAAGTCGCCAAACTCTTAGGATCCATGTATAAATTGGACTTTTTTCATGCATATTTCATTGCCATGTAACTCTTCCATCAGTTCAGACTTCGTAATGTACTGCTAAAAAGTGCAGTATAGATTTTCAGATCCACAGCACTGTACATGTCAATTTTAGAAGCATTTGTATGCAGGTACCCACCTGCACGTTTTAGGAGCTGCTCACAGGTCCTCTCATTGGCACATTTTAGGCACTGGGAACGATTCCTGCGGGTCCATTCACACAACAGATTGAGGGTTTTTTCAGAGGAACTCTTTCCAAATTACACACAAGTAAGACACCATTTCATCAGTCCCCACGGTAGATTCCACTTGGGCTGCAGGTATTTACAGCTCTTTGAGGTAATGAATACCAAATCAAACCCCATTTGCACCATAGGCTGAGGTCATGCAGTTCTGATCCTGATAAAATATATAATGTCTGGTATAAGTAATTATTTTGTTGATTTTATACCTCAGCCCATTTTGCTTGTATATACAGTGTTAAAAGCTAATATATTATTCAATAGCTATAAAGGGCCTTTTTTCTGGTCTTTTCAGTGGTGCTATTGTCTTTCACATCCTGTCAGAGCATTAAGATGTCACAGAACTTTGCAACAATTTACTGCTCACACCAGCGTGCACTTCACTAATATCATCTGGATGAGTAAGTGTGCTGGCAATATTTTATTAAAATACAGGCTTTAAGAGCCTGCCCAAAATGTGGCCAAAACACCAACTCTAGTCAGGGGAGGCACAGAATGACTGGGTACAAAATGGTTTGGTACAAAATTTCCAGGTATATTATTTTGGAAGTAAGAAGCAGTCAGTAACATATCATAATAAAAATACAGATTTTATATGTTTATGGTCTAGCCCAAATGAATCATGTAAAAAACAAAATAAAAATCACTTGTTATAGGTGGGCTTGGGTGTTCTTAATATAGGGAGAAAACCAGGGGTGCAGCAGCACAGCTTGGGAGGGTTGTGATTGGCAATCCTTGTTTCTTCTTCAACAAAAATAGCAACACCCTAACGCTAGGCCTCCCTTTAAGAAAATGACAAGAATATTCTCTACCCTGTGGAATGTTTGCATCAATCATGTACCTGTGGCTCTCACAGTGAGCTGGACTATTACAAGATTGATGATAAGCTCAAACACAATACTTGACCTAAATACATTATGTAGCAGTGGATGCCTGTTAAGTAGGTCAGCACGGGCTCTTAAAAGTTATGCAAAACTTCTTGCTGCCACACAGGCAGCATGTCATGAGTCGAGAGGGATGAGAATCAATTTTATAGGCTGCAGGAAATCTCTTCTCATCATATGAAAATTGGTTTCGCCATACTTAAAATGTCTTAAATACTGGGATATGCTGCTTGTCACATGCCCTTAGGTCTCTGAGTGAAATACAATGAGGTGGGCAGCCCATGAGAAGCCTGAGGATGATCCGGAGGTTCACGTACATTCCTCTTTGAAATTAATTGTTCAAATAAATATTTTCCATTCTTGCAGTCAAACAAATTGTGATTTATGGGATGCATCAGACAAGCCTGTCAAGCCAAGGAAGTCTGTATTTAGTAGTGATTAATCAGAGATAGCTATATTACCCTGCCTGGATCTTGGAAGCTCTTCAGCAGCATGGTGGAGAGAGGACGAGTGTCCGGGGACTTGCCTGGGGTGGTCCCCACATGTGAGGAGTTTGGTCACCCAGCAGGACACAGATTGCACCTGCCAAAAAGAGCTGGGAACTGCTTCCCCATCCCTTTCTACACACTTTGAGCACTAGGGACTGGACAGGCTTTGGAAAAGTTAAGAACAAAAGGATTCTTTTTGACTGCAAAGCCACTGAGGTCCACTCTGCATTGAGCCATCAGCCACCTGGATGTTCATGCACAACTGAGCCTCTAAAGGAGGCAAGTCCAGCCTGATTCAAGTGGCTCGTTATGTGACTTGAAACCTTTGCAATCTCTAAACTGAGCTGAATGTCTGGCTTTTACCAACTGGGTACCTCTTACAGCAATAACTGAGCAAACCATTAATGCCTCAAAAGAGACCACACTGGGCCCACCCTCCAAACGTGTAAGAAAAGCCCAAAGCCAGAGGATTTTCATGGTTCAAAGCCTTGCCCTGTCACACTGTCAGTCACTTTCCCTGTGCACGGGAGCAGGCAGATCCATGATGGTGTGGTGGCACTGCTGAGTGCTACGTAGAACCTCCTTCCTACAAAGAAGCCTCTTGTAGATAAGTACATGTTAGGAGTGAGGACTTGCACATCACTTACTCTTTGCATTTCCTCTGCCCACACTCAGCAATTTACTGACAAATGTCAATAAAAAACCCCCAGGCTATTCACCAGTTACAAGAATGTACCAAGGAAAAAAAAATCAGTGATAAAAGCAAGTTTTTTTTTTGAGGAGAGAGAGGAAATAGGTGTAGAAGTGTCTCTTGGAAAAGCAAGTGTCATGAAGGCTTCCCACCAGCCTCACAGTAATGTGGCTCATGTATGCAAGTTGCATATTTTAGTTAGCATTTAACTCAGAAGCTTTTCCTTTGAGACAAGTGATTATTTTCTTTTCCTGTCTGACCTAGTGAATACTGCAGTGCTCCACGATACTGTATTTGTGCCCTGCAGGCAGCAATGTCCCACCAACTTTCCACCAAATGCTCATAACACAAGGCAGAATGACACCAAAAAAATGAGGAGTATTATTTTGCATACTGCAAACAAATACATGCTATTGTGTTTCTTCTTTTATTGTTTTGTTATTTCATCATTATTCACCACAGTTCTTGCCTTCATTTGCAGAGTTTGGGTTTTAATGTAATGGCCATTCAATAAAAATGTTGCTTTTAAGGGTTTGCTTATCATCCCATTTTCTCTTCAACCCTTCAGCAACCATATGGCAAGCAATCAGGTCTGCAATCACTAGGTCCATATTATGTAGAGCATGATTTCAGCATTATGCTATTACCCATCTGTTTCTGTAGAAAAAGACATGAACCCTTGTATAAGAGGTCAGTGGTTTCATTGCACACCGTATTCCAGAAATCCATCTCTGTTCACTTGAGATCACTTTCATGATTTACTGTAGTCTTTTAGGCAAAGCTCTTTTTTTTCCCCCCTTTTTTTTAATAAAGACAATCAGCACGATTTGTCTGTCTGTTGTTTAAAAATACTTGTAACTGCCATTGGATGCACTTATGCTCTCTTAGTTATGCTCTCTCCTGAGATCATGCCATTTTCTTAAATAAGAGACAAAAAAAGAGAGTGGAAGGTTCACTTATTTCCATTTGTTTAACAGATTACTCCAGTAATAATGATGTTTGCTGTTCAGTTAGGAGCTAGAAAGAATTCTCTTTTGCATTGTTTCTTTGGTTTCAGCAATAGGCAAGGAGGTATTTGACTTTCTATAGCAGAGGAATGCACCATAAAAGTACAGACATAATGGAAATGTCAGTTTTTAATTTGACCTAATCCCCGGATTCTGCCCACAATAAAGACAAATCAAGGGACTTCAACTGCAGCCTATCAAGCAAAGGAAAGGAAAAAATAAAAAAAGAAAAAAGAAAAATTGTTTCATGCCAAGGAACTTCACTGCAGGCCACTCTGTTAACCACAGCACGTAACCGGACACTTTGGTTCCCTGCCATCCTATCGCCAAAAAGTCCCTGCCATGATAAAGAAATACAAAAAACATGTCCAAAAATAAATTCACCATTCCTTAAGTGTCACACTATTCACTGCTTGTACAACATATTTAGCAGGATAGCTATGCTTGACTAGAGAAACACAATGGAATTCTGTTTAACAACCTCTTTTAAGTAAACCACAAGCTTGACCTAAAACAAAAATAAATAAGAATTTATGCATGCAAGCCATTCAACAGCACAAAAGTGGTCTTTTTATCCAAATTATTTTGTAACAGCAGATTTGTCAGACACTTCCCAGACTCAGAGCTCATAGGAAAAAAAAAAAAACAAATTAAACAAAAAAGTTCAAATTCAAATAATTTGAAAACACAAAGAGAATCAAGACATAGGGTATGGTGCCCAGAAAGAAGGCAATAACAGAGGCTAGGGATGGGAAGGACGGCTCAAAGGCAAAGGTGCTACAGAGATGTTAAATCCCCAGAGCAGCTTGAGAGAGGAAAGAATGGATGAGATTGCTAAGATGTTCTTGTTGGCTACTGCAAACTTCTCAGAAGTCAATTATTTTGTTGAAGGAAGCTAAAACAAAGAAACTAATTTGGTAAAGTTGGACTTAAAATGGAAAGAGAAAGCCATAGAAGGTTCCAAAACATCTGTGGTTCATTATGGGTAACAGAAGCAACTGAAAGAAATTAATTCCTAAGTTCCCTTTGCAGAAGCAAGTCCTTAAGGATAAAACTCAAGCTGCACAGTGAAAGGAAACGTTGCATCTTCACCAAGGACAGCCTCTAGACAATGCTGGGGTACAAAAAGCAACCCGAATCTGTGCAGTGGCTTCTTCTCACTTACAGAGGTTAAAAGAAGTAGAATAGATCTGCAGAACAGCTCTTGGCCAACATTCAACAAAGCTCATTTAACTCCTGAAGCAACCCGGATGTAGCAGGCTCATGGAAGCTTGATCCACTAATGGGAGAATTAGGCTTTTATAATGTATGCTTAAGTATCAAATGCTGAGAGTCATTTCAATAATAAAATCATTAAAGAAATGATACATAGACATATTAAGTCGATTAGGTAGACAGAGGCAGACAGATTAGATGGGATGACCACAAAGAATAAAGTAAACATGAAACAGAGAAAAGTAAAGGGCAGAAAATTGAATCTAAAAGAATATTATAGGTATATGAACTTGGCAAATAACTGGAGTGATTCCCCTGAAGAAAGAAATATTAAGCTGGTCAAATAAAAGTTGGTAACTCACTTTTCCCTTTTAAACTCTGACTTTATATGGTGTAAACACTACAAAAATTAGGGAAAACCAAGTGTTCAGAATGTAACTATGGAAATTACAGGCTGACAACCATCAATTACAGAATAAATGCTGTTCGAAAGCAGATGTAATAATAGCTGGCAAGAAACATTAATACAGTTTGACCTACAGTTTTATTTACTTCTTTCAGGCAACCTGAATGTCATGATGCTTACATAAACAATGCTTAATGCTTTGAACTTCAATAAAACACAGCAAGAGTTAATTAAAATGATATAATCAAGGCATATCTCTTTCAATATAATAGACAGAACAATAAAGGGAGACTGTTTATTATAGAGTCTAATAATTATTCACAAAAAGTATACAGTGAAAGACTAAGCTTTAATTTTAAAGATAACTTCTTGAGCTGAAAAATCTCCTTGCTTTGATGTTTGCTAGCTGCTGAAATTCACGCATTTGGGAGCAGAGGCTTTGGCAAACAAACCCTTAATACACACGGATGAAAAGCTATTTTCAATAGCATTAATGTTTAACGCAAACTGCTAAAAGCAAGCAAATTCAAAGTTAAGGCTGACAACTCCATTTTTAGCTTAGAGATCAGAGTTTAAAAAGCTCCAGCATCTTATGCCAGAACTGTTGTAAGATTGCATTCAGAATATCTCAGCTTTTGTTTCATTTTCCATTCTCTGATTCTTTCCATTAACATGCAGACTTGGAGGGTTTTGTTCTATTTTAGCTTGTTGTTGTTTTGATGGAATCGCCTTTGTTACTTTCATCACCCAAAAGCCATCAACAGAAGGAACAGAGGCAGCTCCTGTTATGAAACCTCCTGTTGTAAGTCATCCATCCACCTATCCAACAGCAGCCACTGTTGCCTCAAGCTCTCCCTTCAGCAAGGTAGAAGTCAGGAAACTCAAGAATTTCTGACAGTCCAAAGTGTTGTGAGGTACAGAGCATCTCCAGGAATGTTCTCCCATATGGAGCCAGGTTCATGTCCAGCTCCATCAAACCCAAATCCCACATCTGCTTGTCAACAAAGGTGGCCAGGCAAGGGAAATTATATTCTAAGTTTAAAAGTTTGAGCTTTTCCATTTTGGTTGGGATGTTATTTTGATTTTTTCCTTGTGAGTAGGAGATATTATCTTTGACTGAATTCATCTGAAACAAATAAAGCTTCCTTCATCGGGTAAGAAATATTGGATCCACAACCTCCTGTCCCCCATTTGCCCTTTTATTTTTTCTTCATTGTCACATTTATCTGACATGAGAGAAGAGAGAAAAAAACAAAAGAAAAAAGAAAAAATAATAAACCCAAGCATTTATTTTAATTTCTTCTTTTTCTGTTTTTTTAGCTATCGAGTTAAAATCTAAAATGCCTATTCAAACAAAATTCCTAAAAATACTGAAGACCTACTTCTAATTAAAAATATGATTTGAATAAAACTAGCCTGTGATCTGGTTAGTCTGCCTTGGATGTTTTCTCACAAATTCCTTTTTCTAAGATGGTACCACATTGCTGTGCCCTCTGTGCCAGATGAAGTCCTCGCTGCACACAAGGCTCCTTTCACAGGTCTGACTTCTTCTCTGAGCAGCAGCTGTGCTGCAGCTCTTCAAGTGATCAGTGTCACAATACCTGGAGAGCTTTTACTGCCCTGTTTTTTCACAATTTTTACTTTAAAAAAGAATAATAAAAAGATTCTAGATTTTTCAAGTAAGAAGTGAGTTTTTAGTTTTCACAGTCCTAGAGAAAGATTTGCATCTGGGACCTAAACACAATCTTTAGAGTTGGTCAACAGAAAGCAAATGAAAACCCAAAGATAGTTTTATTTCATGATCATGGCAGTTTTAGCCCATGAGATTGGTGGGAATTTCCTGAATGGAATATACCTTTGGCCTAGTCAGCTGTCCCAGCCACAATTCCTCATGGCTGCCTCACTGCCCGAGCATGGGAAAGTCAACAGTCCTTGATTTAGGGTGAGCTCAACAACAACTAAAACATCCCTGTGCTATCAATGTCATTCTCATCCTAAATCCAACCATAGAACTGCACCAGCTACTGGAAAGAAAATTAACTCTGTCCCAGACAAAAGCAGGACAAAAGATAAGACTTACTTTAACTTTATCAAATTGGACTAAATTTGCCAAAAGTTCTAAAAGAAGTGGGAAATGCTCCTTGTTAAGGAGACACAACTGATTGCTGGTGCCACTGAATTCAGAAATTAGCAGAAAATTCTGTGTACTTCACAAAGCACTGGGACTTGCAGCTCTGCTGCGTGCACATCGCAGCCCACCCACTGCCACCTCCAGCAACAAGTCCCATGCCACCCATTTCTGTTCCTGGTTTTAAGGCAGAGGTAATAATGCTCAGGACAGATCTGTATCCATGGCACGCACCCTAAAATAACTGCAGCACTACAGCTAATCCTTTCTTAATTATTGTTTTTTAAAGGGGACAATTCTTCTGCTGTATATTCACAAGTGCAGCAACATGGCAGGGGAGTTGATGTGCAAAGACATGACTGGGTGTTATCCCCTACAAAAACAATTATCTGCTGGCTAATTGGGATCACTACATTGGTGTAAGTGCTGGAAATAGTTCAAATCAATTGTTATAATAATGTACCAACTCATGAAGAATTTAAGAAAAAATAAAATTCCAGGATGTGAAAAATTACTGAATTACAGTGCAATCTTTAGTGTTTTAATTGAGCAGTTTTCTCAGAATATGGGGGGAATGACTCATGCAGTTCCCCACCTCCACAAGCAATTTTTGCCAACCCATCTGCCACCCCAAATGTTTCGTCCAAAGCAACCCCATCGGTGGACTTCTGCTCCCTCTGCTGGATCTGCAAAAATAGGGATTAATAGACCCAAATCTGCTTCCGTGGGAGGCAAGGGCATGACTTCCACTGGGTTCACCAGAAGAAGGACTCCGCCCAAGCACTGCCTCTAAAGTGATGCTGACATCACTGACTTGCAAATAAGTAGCCAATAAACAGCTGTAATACTTTTAAATAAAATTTCTTTTAAACAAAACCTCCTAAGACCATGGGGGAATATCAGTTAAATACAAAAATGAAATTATAATTTTTGTCAATGCTCTCTGAACAGAAGTGTGACCAAAAGGTGATGCCAGCACCCATTTAAGTTTTCAGCGTTTCTTTCAGCCTTTCCCAGTTGTTTCCTCCTAGCCCATGATCCTGCTGCAACACAGAGTGATGGCTCATTGCCACATGTGATGGGAGACAAAGAAAACATTCTCACAATGGACAATAAAGTTTTGCTTCTGCATTCCAAGTCAGAAACAAATAAACAGTGAATTCCATTAAAACCTCTGTTCACGGGACTTCTCCTGTAGTCTCCACTACAGATGCTTTTAGTGTCTCACTGCTTAGAAATCACAAGTGTTGAACTGTTTAGTGACTCTGATCCTCCCATCAGTACACTGATCTGCTGATAAAATGCAAAGGGCTTGTGGTATTTGCATTTTTACTCAGTTTAGTCACAGATCACAAAATAAATTAGTAAATTGAGCTACGAGGCTTCCAATTTGCAGCAACCAAGCCTTCTAAATAATCATCTGTGCCTAAATACACAAAGCTCTTTAAATCTAATAATTTCTTTGTCAACTAAAACAAAAATTCCATCCCCCCAAATGCTTTCACACAATGACTGCTGAAAAGAAATAAGTCAAATCGAAGTGCAACATTTCTCCTTAAACTCCAGATAATTACAAATATCCAGTGAACTGAAATGCTAAAATCACCCATAGTATTCCTTCTGAGCTGTCAAACACTGTTGCTCCAGTTTCATAAAAGAGAATTGAGAGCTGTTTTCTTGTAGAAAAGATCAGAAATCCTGCCATGGTACAGGTGCCTGTGAGCATCACCAGTGCCAGCAATTAGCATCATTACTGGCAGCATCTGAAAAGCAGCCAAATTCATGGAGACTGAACAAATCTCCCACTGCCTAGGTCCATCCTTGCAGGTCAGGGCTAAAGCACATCCGTGACCCTTTCAGGGGAAACTGCAGGGCTCCTGTCACACCATTTATCCACTCACTTCCACAGCTTGCTCTGAAAAATTCCGTTTCCCCCAAATTATGGGGACCTGGCACATGAAATGCCAGGTCTCTGTTTAACATAAATTATTTTGCTAGAAATGTGCAGGAGAAGTATTTCAGCACCACACAACTGTGGTGTCAGATTTAGGTCACTCAGATGCTTAAGTTGTTATTGATGTGGCCCTGAATTGCTTCCTCCTGTAATTTTAGTTTGTACACTCAAACAGTTTTTTGATAAACACAAGCGTAAATCAACACAAATTCCAGGCAGGTTCTGTGATGTCTTACTTGGAATTTACAATGTGTTAGGACAAATGTTACAGTTTCCCTTGACCTATTTAAAAATATTTAAATGTTTTAAATATGATTCCTTTCATTCATATGCTAATGACTATAAATACTGCTCCAGCCGACACATTACAAAAGCCTAAATAGATTTCACCAGGACTTTACATCTTCTTAGTAAATTAGGTATAACAGTTAGTAAATAGATGTGCTGAGGGTGTTGTAAAGTTGACAGTCATCTGTGCAATAATAAAGGGACTATGCAGTCCAAAAAAAAAAAAAATACAACGGTACCACGACAGTATAAAAAAAATTTAAAATAATAAAAAACTTATTAAAAAAATTACAAGAACTCTGTATTCCACTGGGTACAGAAATCGTTTGGTTTGGGATCTATTTCCTGCACGTATCAGAGAAATATTAAAGAGGAAAAAGTGTGAGGTTTCAGCTTTCCAGGCTTTGTTTCTGTGTGTGTGATTTGTCTGTTGTCACTACTGAAGGGGTGCAGGCACACGCTGGATCCATCCCTGCACATTCCGGCCTGATGCTAATCTCTCTCCACTCTGATATTTCCCAACAATAGTGGTCATCTAAATGCTGCTAATCCTTTTAGCACGCACTAATAATTATGCATTAGCACAAATAATATTAAAGCTTTTTTTCAAATAATTACATATATAATGGATGTGTCTTTTAAAAGTTGTTTACAGCTAATTAACCAATGAATAATTGGTTTCTCTTCCTGAAGCAGGAGAAAGCTTGTCTTGGAGTCACAGTTAAAAATGCTTTCTCTCTCCCTTCTTTAAAACAGTTTTACAGATGTTGTTAGCAATTAAAACTGTTAAAATGCTATTAAACCAAAATTTCTTTATTAAAGGGATTACTCAACCCAGCTGAATTGTTTTTTAAAGTACTGGATCATTTCAAATAATTTCCAATTTGGATGATCAGTGAATGGTCTGAACACACCAAGACCCTGTTCTGAACAGATCCTTTAGTACCACAACACAGGCTGCTTGTTGCTATATGACTGGTTTAATTGTGGGCTATAATAAAGGTCATAATTAATATCCCAACACAGACACTAACAAACAATTTTAAATTGCCAGCATAATCAAATGATGCAAACATCTATGAGCTACAAAAGTTCATTGCCGCAACTGACAATTTCTTAATTGTATTCAGTCATTCATGGAAATTTTATTAACATCGAACTGATGTATCCTGCCCTTACTCTGTCACAACACCAGGGATCTAATTTCATTATTTTCCACAAGATTTGCTTGACTACTGCCATGATTCTAATATTGCTTTAGTCCAGATGTTTATGCTATTTAAATTAGGAAGAAAAGGCTTTTGGGTAAACACAATTAAAGAAGTTTTTCTTTTTTTTTTTCCCTTTCCAAATTTAGTTTAACAATCTTCTTTTAATTAATGAATATAGCTGCAAAGTAGATGGGTTTTTCCCCTTCATTTTTTATGCTCATTCCCCACTGTGTGCAACATACATTGAGTGTATGGCTCCAGCTATTTCTAAATATAACAACCTTTTAATTTTTCACTTACATTTGAGTGCTCATTAAAGTGAAAGATAGCAGGGCATGACAACTGCACTTTTCCTCCTTTTACTCTTAAATCAACCCCAAATATATTTTGAGCATAACAGAAACAGTTTAAATCTTTCTCCCTCCTCCCATGGTGTTACCCCCCTGAAGTGGATCTATGACTGAAGGATAAGCCATATTTCTGGTGCCTTAAATGTTCGAAATTATTGCACAGCTCCAACTCCGTGTGACAGCAGAGGAATCTGCAGGGCTGGAACACTGGCATCCAAAGGATTTTGTTTCTGCTTTTTGATAAGACTTGAATACATTCATTTCCTTCTCCTGTTGGACAGCAGCAATTCATTCATATCAAATCTCTTTCCTAGGAAACAATGTTCTGATGGCTAAAGTAGGATTTCCCCTCCTTTTGTCTGTCTTGAAGAAAGCTGGTTTCCATATTAAAACATTAATTTTTGCATGAAAGAGCTAATAAACACGTGCCGGGAAATTTTTTTATGAGGCACAGGGTTATTTTAGTAAGGTAAAAACATGCCCAAATAGTGAGCACACACTTTTACACCACAGCTTTACATCAGAGCACTACACCAGTTTTATGCACTAGAAGATTATTCCTAAGTGCAAAACTTGATAACTTCACTGTGCAGAACACAGGCTTTCAAAAATAATAGTCATAGTCTTTCCAAAAACTGTCTTGAGACAGTATTTTTGAGGGATCTGAGCAAGAATTTTCAAACCAGCATTTTGTCAACATTTGTAAAAAGCCTGAATAATGTGTGTGATTTGAGCCGACTGAAGATTCACACCGTGCTGTGCCAGACACTCATCAGATGCACTGAAAACTTCCTGCTGTAATTAGTTAGCAACTGCCTTTGTAATTCACCAGCACAAAGATATTTATAAATACCCGCAGTATTTGCTGTCCTTACCGAACGGGGTATTTATTCTGTGTGCAGAAGAGGTCATTGCCACCTTTCCACTCTGCAAATCCCTCCCCTCCCCAAAGTGTGGGTGAAGGGAGCCACAACACGACTGAGCCACGCTATTATTGTTTTTGTATATCCCACAAATGCTGCTCTCAGTTCATCACCCACGAAATGCCCATGTGCAAGAGCATTTGGGAAGCCAAAAGTCCGACTAGGTTGTTGTTGGGGTTTTTTTGTTTGGCTGAATGGAGGGCAGGGAGCTCCCCGAGCCCTCGGGAGCCTGGCAGTGCCGCAGTGCTGCCAGCGGGGTGAGCTGCCCATGCTAATGCTGCTCCATACTTTTCCCTGGTATTCTTTTGTATGGGACCAGGAATAAAATCCAGTGGGATTTGCACAGGCGGAGAACACACTGAAAAACTTAATTTAAAAAAAAAAAAAAAAAAAAAAAAAAAGGATGTCTTTACGTTAATGGAGTATAACACACCCACTGGAAAATTATCAGAACAGTTCATGTGCTCAATTCATTTGGATTTTCTATTAAATACCTCCAAACCTTGGTGCTATACCTTTAAATGTTGCTCTAGTTCCCTCATGTGCTGATATGGAGATCTGTGTTTGGCAATCTTTCCAAGTATTCCATGTCAATTTTGCAAAAACTAAAAATATTGTTGAAAAAATATTATCCCAAGAACATACGTAAAATTATAAATATTCAGCACATCAAGCTTTTGATATACTTTAGTGCACATGAACTGAGTAGCTGTCAAAATTACAACAGGCAACTCAAGTAATTATGCAGATTTATGCAAAACATTAACAAGAAGAATTAAATGCACAAATGAGGTGGCTACACTTGAATTGTTAAGATTATGAATAATTACCATGAATCTTTTTGCTCTTAATATAACTTGTTTTTGATAAACAAAGCCTTAATTATCAGAATACTTTTGAGAATTTTGGTGACCTTCATTAATCTTACAAAACAAGTCTCTTGTGTTCTGCATTGTAAAAGGCACATGCTTAGAATAAGTACACAAACCATGGGAAAAGCATATGTTAATGGCTACTACAAACCAGTGAATGATACCTCAGGTTGGAAGTAGACGGCATTCTGCACACGTAGGTGAAATAATATTGAGTATTTGGAAGTACTTTAGGATGAATAACATCTGACAAAGGCTAGGAGAAGGCTGCTATATGAGAAATTATTTCATTTTGCAAAATAACAGGTTGTTTTAAGAATAGAAGTGAAATATCAGCCTACTAATTTCTCATCTCGGAGATACAGGAGGTGCAATAAATCATTTACCAGAGCAATAGAGAACCTCAAACATCCCCGCCCCCAGCCCGCAGCTTGGATTCGTCATCTCCTCCAAGGCTCCTGAGGTGTTCCCGAGGTGAACGTGGCTACCGCGCATCCACGTTTTCCACCCTCGCATCCAGCTGCCAGGCAGGACGCGGGAAGCGGCTCTCCCTCTGCTTCGCCGCTCATTTCCACACTGCCCTCTCCCTTTCCGAGGAACAGTGGGACCTCTCCATGTCCCCTCAGTTAATTTCAGAATTAATTTGCAATGCTGTCATCGGCAATGTAACAATCCACTGCTCAACAGTTGCGATTCTTCATAACACTGTCAAACTCCCAGCTGCCACCGTGGCAGCCGCTTCGCCCGGGCCCAGCCACTCTGCCTTGGGACCAGGAGTAAAGGAGAACTTTGGAAGCATTAAGTCTTTAATGCCAGCCACACTCTGCCTTCCCTAGAGAGCAAGCTGTCAGATCAATGGCGGGTTTGTCATAAAATCTCTCCCAGGGACTTGAATTTGTTTTGACAAATGTCAAATAGCTTTGATGCATAAAAATTAACTTAAGGAGGTCATAATTAGACAAAATCCAAACTTGCATTTTGCTGGTACTTGCATCACTTTATGTCCTTGCATAACAAAACTAAAGCAAACGCTGTCTGGACAGCTGAAGCCCTGGACAGCAGGAGCCTCAGCTTGGAATTCATACAGCGACCAAAATCCCATTGTCTATGAGGAAGGGCACGGGCTTTGCTGCGCCTCCAAAAAGGTTTGCCCAGCTTGTCTTCTGTAACACAGACAAGCCTGGGTCACCATCACCATCCCAGTCCCAGCTCCAGTGGGGAAGAAACCCCTCTCACAGGGACACCACTCCCCCTCCCCACCCCATGTAGCCACGCTGGCCACAAACTTTCCTTCCCATGAGCTCAGAGCTCTCCTCAAGCACGTGCCCAGGCACAAGCCCATGGTTTGCTGCCTTTTCCCCAATCACTGCTCCCCTCTCCCCGTGCCAGGCAGTGCTGCAGCTCCTTGCTCAGCCCCTCTGAGAACATCAGTCAGGAAATATTTCACTAGAAATGTTTCACTTACTTAGTTGTGGTTGGAAGAAGAGGTTTTCAGCAAAATAAAGCAAGAGGGTCAGGAAGAGACCCATAAGAAATTCAGATTTCTTTAAGATCCCACAGTAACAGGCTCACTGATGAGGGTGTCTGGTCACAGAGCAGACACCATGTGCTTCCCAACCCCTTCCCTCTCTTCTCAGTGCTCCTCTTGCTTGGAGGGGTCACTTTTGCTGCAGTGAGGGTAGATTAGTTTTTAGATCCACTCAATCCTTGGTTTTTTTACTAAATCACTGATTAAAATATCAGTTCCCAGGACTTTTTTCACCTGGAAAAACTGATATTCAACAAGTGGATATTGCATGAAGACTTCCAAATTATTTCACATGAGTCAATACACAGGAAACACTTTCCATTCACAAACACTTCTGCCTATAGAACAAGATAACAGGCGCATGTTGTCCTGATGTCCCCACACTGAATTCCTGAACTTCCAAGAGGTCTCCATCACTTCTTTAGAATACAATAAACACTTCACTCCTCTTGACCTATGGGGTAAATATTTTAGTAAGGAACTCTGGAATTCCAGTTGAACTGCACAAATAAATAAGCAGTGAGACTTTCTATAATCTATTTTGTTTGCTTTGTGAGCTGCTGGTGAGCTTGAAAGCTTCAATCATTCAGAATCATGTGAATCAACACTAACTTTCCTCAGCAGAGGAAAATCCTGATGTCCAGTGATGTCAACAGTGAACTCCAGTTGGGATTAGAGTGTCACACTTTTCCTGCCTAAATCACTGCCTTCCATAGAGCCACCAACAGAATCCCGGCTTGTGATAGGAAGATAAGAGAGATAGGCAGAGATCAAACCCAGATGGAAATTATAAAATGAGTGGATTTATTATACTACAGGGGAAAAAGCAGGCAGTTTAAACTCCATGCCTTAACACAGTCATAGGAATCACAGAACAGCTACTTGGTGGTATCAAGTTGCTTTTCAAGAGCTGCTCAAAGCAAACACACTGCTGGCCTCAGACCTTAAATGGACTATTCCTATATAGCTCTGATTTTATAGTCATGTAAAAATAAAACATATCGGAAAAGAGGAGCCTTCCCATGAAAATTCTGACAGAATCTTAGTGGTAGCAGCACTACTGGGAGCTGCTATAATAATAATATTCTTCCTGCTACTTGTGCCTATTTTCTTTTGATACCATACTAGCAGCAGTCATTTCCTAGATAATGAGCCTGTTTTGGAGAAGGGCTAATTTAGAAAATCAGAATGGGGTTACCACCAGCAGACATTGTTTTCTTAATAAATGATCATTTTATTTTGAATAAATGTGAAGTTATACCCTGTCAAGATGTTCTTGCTTTACATGAGATTTTTCAGAATCCAAAAGGTTAGTGTAACATTTCTCCTTAAACAGACAGTGTTGACACAATTTTTCCTAGTCCCTCATGTAAAAGCATGAAAAGAAAAGAACTTTACTAAGGAGATGTCATTTATTTAGAGACACAAGAAATTACTAGGTAGCTACCAGCACCTTTTTTCCCACTGCAGTTTGAGCATGGTGACCATAAAACACCACACAGCATTTTAAGGGAACAAAAACTCACATAGAGCATGACCATGCAAGAACAGTCAAAGTTGACTGGTTGAGGCTTTTAATCTACACAAGAAGAGAATTTATAGACTGATTTATACTGGATTAATCAGGCTGGACTGCACCAAGCATGCACCAGAGACCTGACTTAGGCTGTTGAGCCAAATATTGATGGAAAACATTGTATTACTTAAATCAAACTCCCAGTGCTGCTTGTGCTCGAGTACAGACCATCCTCTACTATAGAAAATTCCTGAAATAATTCAAGTGTAAGGCCAGCAACATCCACCAGCAGAGATGAAAGGAAGAAGCCATTCCTTAGATTTGTGGGGATAGCTTCATCAGGGATACAGGGATATGATCTGCAGGCTGTGTGGATTTCAAAGCAGCAAGTTTAGCATAAGCTGGAGGGATCCAGAACTGCAGCAACAGCTGCGATGCTCATCGAGCTCCGTAACAAGCTTTGCAAATTGTTTGCTGTTGGCACCTGGCTGTATCATTAAGAACAAAAACCCACAGCAAACAAGAAAAAAAAAAAAAAGAAATAATGACAGATTCTCTCTCTGGGGAAAAAAAAAAAAAAACAAAACCAACAAACCCAAAAAAAAAACCCTGAAAAACCAAAAACCAGTAAAACCCCAACATGATAAAAAAATCATCAAGCAAGCAAAAGTTTGACTCATTCTCATCTCTTATGATTTCTAGACAACTTAATCTTCCTTAAACCGAGCCTTTTCTTGAACATGTTTTTAATCTCAGAAAGCTCGTAGATGTCTGTTTTGGATACACCAGTTCTATTTTGGACCTAGCAGACAAGTGAAAACCTGAGATGCCACTACACTTCTTATCAATGTTGTCTGAAGCATGGCCATTTGAGCATTCAATAAACCCGAAGGGCAGCAGTGCAAGCCAGCAAAGAGCTTTTGTCTCCAGGTAAGCATCCCATAATGCAGATAGGTGTTTCAAACACAAACAAAACAGATTTAGCCTTATCCAGAATGCAGTCAGAGACCAGTTCTGAGTCCAGTGAACAGAAACCTGTCAGACAATCATACAATTGGCCTTCTCCCTTTTCAAATGTGAGTGAGTTTGGAGACTAAGGTGAGCTCAGGATAAAGCTGCAAAAATTGATCCTAAACTATTCTAAATTCAACAGGAATGTCACAGTGAACTGAAAGAAGTATCTTGTCAGATACTGGAACATGGAAAAAGTGTCTCCCACCATCAAGCCTTTGCAAAAATATGAATGCATTAAATTCAGAGAAAACCAAAATGTCAAGAGCGACTTAGCCTTCAAGTTTCCTTTAAACTCTTCATCAAATCCTAAAGCCCCCAACAAGTGGACGAAATGCTCTCCTTTCCTTTGGCAGATGCATAATTGAGGTTTGTTCATAAAAGAAGGTAAAAATAAACAAACATTATTAGAGGGAATTCATTCCCAGAGAGCTTTCACAGCTGAACATTTATCAGTGTATGGAAGATGCTACACAAAGTGCTTTTTAATCAAAATCCTCTTGATCACCAACACAATTTTTCAGCCCCCTGAGCACTTCTCTCCAGATCTCTGTGGTTACTCTTTCAACTTTTTGAGCATTAGTCTTTTGGTCCTCGTGCAAGACAGAACAGTGATAGGGATTTCTTACAGATTCATGCCAGGTTTTGCTCCCACTCCAGGTATAGAAATACTGAAATAAACTGAAAAATTGATGCCCTTTGGGTCAAAATAGAACAAATTCACTACTGTAAAAACATTACCAAAAAGAATACTCCACACAGCTCTAGTCTGAAAACATGAAGAGTACTGTATAACAGCCTAAGGATTTGTGCACACTTCCTTTTCCTTGCTGTTGTTGGGTGAACACATACACATGCAGTTACCCACAGTAATACACAGACTAATTGCTGCTTGCTAATGCCTTTACTTATTTAATCTAGTCAGACATTTTGGGTTAGGGCAGCACAGAAATCCCACTTCTAACGTTAAAAAGAGATTAAAATATAAAGTGTTGGTTTTCCAAGCCAGTGAGAACAATGACTTCAACGTCTAATCCCATTAATTACCACCAACACTAAAGGTTTAGCAGTGCTGTTGCACTGAAGTGTCAGACAAACAAACAGTAGGGGGGTCTATCCTGTGCATTCACACGATGCACACTTCTGCTTCTAGAGCAAGGGAAACTCTCTGAAAAGCTCTGAAAATGGTCTTTAATGACCTAAAAACCCGTGTTTGGTTCTGAGTGCATCTGTCTCCACCAAAAGCTGTGTGTGTACATAAACTGCACATTGCTGAACATTCAGGAAGTTTTAAGAACAGCATCAGCTTCTGTCTCAGACATTTGTGTATCATGAGATGCAAAATCTCATCTTTTTCACCTTTAACCTTTATTTGAGGCTGAGCAGTCATTTTAAAGTCTCTGTCTTCTTAACTGCAGTGAATTAAAATAACTCATTCACTGCAAAATATTTTAGGAATTCTCTTTAAAACTTCTTAGTTATTTCCAGCATGAGTTTAGGTAGTTTCAGCTTCCAGTCCTTTGGCTCTCATTACACCTTTTTCTTCTACATGAATCCACATTAAATAAAGCACTAAAACCCAATAAAATGATTCTTTATCAGAATGCCATGAGATCTGTATCAAAATGTCATCACATGCAGATAATGCTGCAACACATTGAGGCTCCTTGTGCACAGCAAGAGTTTTCAAGAAAACAAAAATCCTGCAAGTGGAACAAGTTTGATGAGAAACAAATGATTTCCATACCCTGGGATTCATCCCCGTTTTAGAGGGAATATCCAGTACAGATATTTTTAATATAAAAGATAAATAAAGAGTGCTGTTCTAAACCTTGCACCCCATAGTCTGTGCATGATCATATCCTGCTTGGTATGGAGTACTACTCAAAGGTAGGAAAGTGTGCATTTAAGAGGTTTAAAAATATGATTGATAAAAAGCACATTTTCCCCCATAAGCACTTGGTCAAAGAGGAGACCCAGACAAGAGACAGAGCTTTATCCTTTTAAAAGTGGCACCTACAGGGCACTCATTCCAACTGAAATATAGTGGCTGGGCTCAGTATTCTCAGGGTGTCCTCCCTGTAAGAGCACTCAGTGCCTGCCCCAGACTGGGGAGTGCACTTCCAATCTTCCTTTGAGAAGCAGCTTGAGGACGCAGAGCTCTGGAGAGCCTTTGCAGCACCAGTCTCTCCTGGAAGCTGGCACCCCTCTGACAGGCAGAAAGGGGGGTGTGAAATGGTGCCTAATTCAGCAAACTCACACTGCACCAGGGGGTGTTGGCCACGCCTTGCAAAAGATGTAGAAAAGTTCTTGTGTTTATTCATCTACAAAGATCCGACAGCTTCTACTTAAGACAGAACTTTTTTCCCCCTGCAATGGCTTTCTCCCACACTTCTGGATCCACGGTTCCACACCATGCAAGGATACAATTCCCAGTACCATAAATACTCCAGATTAAGAAATTGGCGAAAGTTTGAGTATTGGAAGTTCTAAGTGCAAGAAAACATGTACTAGCAAACTCAGAAATAGGAGAGAACCTTGAAACACATAATTTCACTTAATATCCTTTTTTTGAAAGCATAAAATACACCACATGCAAATGTAAAGAAATCACAATGACAGTGTACAATCCCTGAGTCCTACAGTCACTTTGTTTTCAAATTTAACAGTTAATTTTTTCCATCAGTCATTTGAGCAGATGATAAGTGGGAAGGGATTTTAGTCATAAAAACTATCATTTGTAAAGGCCTCATTTAAATATGCCTTAATTAGCATTTTCATAACTGAGTTATCAGGTTTCCATTAAACTCTGAAATTCTCACTTGTGTTCCCACTGGACAGATGTCCACATTGCAAAAATAAAAACTGTACAAAATCTTACAACACTGTAGTTGGCAGTAGCTGGAAAACAGTCTGGGAAGAGAGAATGAACGGGAAGAGCCAATCTTTTACCACCGTTTTCTGCACTGAATCCAACCATTGAGACAGTGTGAGAAAGTTGGTACTATTGGTAAATAGAAAGTTTCTTGAGCGAGGAGAAGACAGGACTCCCGTCCTTTTGACAAGTCAAGCTGATATCTTCAATTTGTACTATGCTGAAGAAAATGAAATAAACAGAAACTCGGGAAAGTTACAGAATTTCTCCAACTTTTCTCCCTGCAGATTATATCACATCTAAGAAATGAAGCTGACATTCCTGGGCAGTCTTGGAATGATCCAGATCTGGCACGCTTTGCGGAACTGCTCCTTCCCAAGACAGAAAAGTACTGAAATTTTTCCTTCACTGGAACTACAATGTTTAGAAAAAATTCCAAACCCATGAAATTCAAACCCATTCTAGTCCAAAATTCAAAAGGAACAATCTGCAGTCAAGCTAAAAAGCAAAAGCCTAAATACAGGTAACACTTAAAAATTATATAAACAACCATTTTCTTCTTTTGATCTCCAGTACAGAGAATATTCAGCTATAATCATTGCTTTGGAAAATGCATGATTTATACTGCATAAAAATACTTTGAAAAATCAAAAAGCCTTCAAAATACATTTTCTTCACTCAACAAAGAAGAAATATCAGGCTCAATTAGGACATTGCAGCATTATATGCAGCAATCATGATAAGTCAATTTTGGCTTCAACCATGATTGTTACAAACACTCACAAAACATATTATTTCCCAGATGGTAATCTTAGTCAAGCAAATACATCAAACTTCTGTTTCATTATTATCAAATAAGGATGAACTTGTGACTGGGATAACCCCAGTAGTTAAACAAACCCTCCTCTGTAAGCCAACACTATGGTTTGTGTTCTCTGAGCTCTCTTTTTCCAGGGCCAAGCCTTGACGAGAAATGCCTCCATTTTCCTGCTAAACTGAATCCTTCCCAAAAGGAGGAAATGGCAGCTGTTGGTTTGGATTTGAGTCCCAGCTGTAGATTTGGGACCTGCCTTGAAGCAAGCATGGGGCTGCTGAGGCTTTAATGGAAATGCAATGCTGCCTTCAGCCATAAGAGTATAGAAGAGTGCAAAGACACTATGGGCTGAATTAATTATGTACATTGAGGTATATACAGACATATTTATGGGTTGGCTACAGCACAGGAAACTCTTTGCTGTCTGCAAAATGTCCTGGCTGCTAATGCTGACTCAGCCATTGATTTGCTCTGTGACCTGAGGCAATTCACTAATGCCAAAATCTCCCACCTTAGGCACCTTATTCATATTTAAATCCTTAAACAGTGACCTGATTTCCAAAGTGTTGAGCATGCACCACCCCCACTGAAGTTACAGGTAACTCTATGCATATTAATACAGGAAGCCAAATTTAGGTTAATTTTGGAAAAAATTAGCCATGGCCACTCTTGTCTGAACCAAAAATGTTCCCCACAAATCCAATGTATTAGTGCTTCAGAAGAGAAAAACTCCTGTCAAGGAATGATAAGGCAAGATAACTCAAAAGGCAAAGGGTCTTGACTTCTTGAGACAGAATCCATACATGTGTGCCTACAACTGTACCTATATAGAAAGATTTTGAGAAAATTATGACAAATAGGATGGAACATTCAACAGAACATTTAAGACAGGGAAAAGTGCAGTGAAAATCCTCCTGGGAGTCACAAGGAAGATACAGCAAAGCTGCAGCTTGCCTTCCTTTTCCCTTGAATTTCTTCCAAGACTCTTTAGGTATCTGATTAATTACAGGGATAAAGACAAAACCAGGAGGCAGTAGCTTAACTCTCTTCCCGGATGGATGAAATTCTTTCAGCAAATTATTACTTTGGGGCTCCATGCTGCTCCATTTTTGCAGCATGCCATGGAAATAAGGAATGTCTTGTCAGGAAGCTATAGCTCACAGGCTGGGAAGCACAGTGTGGATGTGGACATCCAACAAGGAGGTGGAGTTTCCCTACAAGTTCCAGGGATAAGGCAGTTTATAGGAAAGGGCCTGGCCTCCTCCACAGCCTCCCCTTTCCTTTGGGCCCCTGCCCTTCTCCCAAGAACATTACCAGGTGTGCATAAACCATGCTGGATATGAAACATATTTTTAAGATCAATTAATTCTTATCATCTACTGTGTGTTTTAAAAGAACATTTTACCATAGTCCCATCCTTCATGCAGAACTATCATCAAGTAATGAAGCCTCCAGCTCAGGGATTTGATGCTTTTAATAACATTTGCCAAGCAACTATCCAGACACCCTGGCTTCCATTTTAAGATGTTCCAATGCCTCTGGAGGGAGCAGGCAATCATGGAGTTATAAAGGCACCTAAGGACATTGTCTAAAATAGTCATTACGTATGATTTTTAATCCGAGTATTCACAGTCAGAGGTTTAATAGGCATTAAAGAAAAAATAAAAATGAAATATTTTTACTCCTGGAGAGAATTAAAATGTGAACTCCTGGTTTCCTCTCATGTCCATTTCCCTTCAGAGACAGGCCTAAGGACATTTCTGGAGTCCCAGTCAAATGTGAAAATTCACTCAAAATCTGGGAAGTTTCCATTCACTTCCCACAGTGTTTCCAAATAATAAGAGAAGCACTTAGGGCAGAAACAAAGTTACTGAATATTTAAAGGAAGGACAAGACGTGATGATTGCCCTGCCAGATACTTGAGGTGTCCTGAAGCAACAGGGCCATGGTTTATACTGAGCAGTGGGACCACGTGTATGTTAAGGAGGAGGGACAGTGTATATCTATTTCTGGTGGAAAGGAAAACCAACTGGGCCATCACCTTGGTTCAGTCTCTCTAACATCACCTTTAAGTTCTTTCCAAGGCCTAAGTGTACTCCTGACTGAACTATGTCTTTAAAACCCAGATGTTCATTTGGGCACAGGAGCTGTCACTGCATCTCTATTCAGACCCCATCATGCAATGAACCCACAACTTGGATTTCTCTGTGTTATGCTCATCTTTGATTAGGATTTGCTCAGGCTGAAGATATGCTCAACAAGAAAAATTAACTCAAGTGACTTGCATTATTTATCAGCACTAATTCGGATGTACATTCATCATATGCTGTAAGTGGCACCATTACAGGGAAAACAAAATTAAAAATAGGACTTGCCTCCTCAGAAGGAAAAGGATTACCTTGTGTTGTCACCTATGTGTGATCTATACCTTCTGCAACTGGTTTGTTTCAACTCCTATGCCATGGAACAGGACTGATTTCAAGAGAGCTAAAGCTGCTTGGGGTGTCCCTATGTCAAACAAGAACCACACCTTAAGTCTTGGGCCCGATTCCAATGACATTTCAATGACACAGAAATCAGATTTAACACTAATTACCTGTGGCCCTTGTTAAATTTCAGAAGGTCTTATTTTCCTTTAATATGATGGTTTCCTTTCCTTTTTTTCTTTAATCTGATTATTTACAATAGACAGATATATTCACATCATCTACCCTGGCAGGAGCAGGTCTTCTAAATAATCTATAAAAATAAGTAGGGTCCCAGTTGGGCACTCTGTTGAGTTCTCTAAGTAGCTCAGCCCCTGACTTTGCACACTTAAGTCAGCTGCTGAAAATGAGGCAGTGTGAAAAAGCCATATTGTGCAGAAATCTTCCCTACTAATTTCTTACCTCTCCAAAAACCCACATTTCTTTTAAGATTTTTATAAAGCAACTTTCTTATCACAACATAATAAATAATTAATGGTCATGGAAAGATTCTAAGCAGCAGCACTTCCATATTTCACACAAGCTGTAGCACTAACAATAGAAATACCACATCCTGATTCACAATGGCCCTTTGCCATTTTGGAGCTGGAGTTTAGTGGGAAACTGTGCAAAAAACCAACAAGATTGATGAGTTAGATTCAAAACAATCTTATTCTGACAAATACAAGACTATATGATTTTTCTGGTTTTCATTTCTGAACTGATGCAATGGTCAAGGTCGTACAGGGTAAGGTGGACAAACACTCACTGATACTTCTACAAGCTGGTAGCATGTAAACAGCATTTATTTAGGGGATGGCTAAAGATCTCTAGGGAAAAAAAAAAACCAAACAAAACCCCCATAAAAATTGTATTTTTATCTTTGAGAAAATTTTGCACAGTGGGACAGCAACATTAACTGCTCAAAATTAGTAGCATGAAAATCAAAAATTCATATATATTCTAATGCCAGAACGCAGGTGGCAGCTTAATCAACCATATGTGTACTCACAGATTTCCCTGTCAAGGTTATGAACATTTAAAGGCATTTTCAACCCCAGATATCCACCAGGAAACATCTCCAGATGAAGCATTGGACTCGTGTCACCCTGCAGCCCAGACAGCAGAATGGACCTGACTTTAAGTACTCTGTACTAAAATAATTAATTCAGTGCCATGGCTGGTGCTTTAACAGTTCTGCTTCTCCATTGAGCTGGGATCATCTCTTGGAGAGAGCATAAATCCTTTTTTTCTTGAGATGAATTCTCTCCTCCTTTTTAAACTGCTGTTTCCTTGCATCACCTGGGGGTTTGGCTGATTTTCTGTGGCTGATTTTCCACGCAGACTCCAGCAGACAGGGATCGCTCACGGTGTAGGCACATGGAAAATTGCAATGGCACCAGGACCACAGGGAATGGTGGATATATGTCTGGATCTGCATGTGAAATATCAGTTCCCTATCTCATCATGTGTTTTCTCCATGTGCCATTGTACTTTACATCTGTATCACCATATATGATTTCCAAAGACAGCAGATACTTTGCTCCATGATTTTTGTTTAGTTAATACCAGCAAAAAGTTACTGCTTAGCAAAATAAACAAGACAAAGACAAAAGTAAAATATTTCACATTACGTGAAGGGTAGAGAAGGAGTATTTCTGCAAGGTTGCCACATTGTTGGGAATAAGAAAGAAGTAAAAACCAAAATTCTCACCAATACCCTGAAAAGGCTGACACTCTCTTACACTTAAAGAATTGAGCATTTATTATTTTTTATAGAATTAAGTACTTCTATCTTTTCCTCCCCCACTCAAACATCAATACTATATTACTCAGAGAAACACTAAAAAGACCACTTTGGCTTCTTGGATGTTTTTTTTATATTTATTGGCGTAAATCTGTAGTGTTAGGATAGTTTAGGAAAAGAAGACTTACGGTCTAGAAGTCTGAGGTTTCAAAATTTCTACAAAAATGTTTAAGTACAATGTTTTTAAAATATGTGAAAATTAAAGTACATCACCATTCTCTACTTCTATCTAAACCATAGTTGCACTGAAATTCTTCTTATCACTTCAACAACTAACAGTATCTTATCATGTAAATGCTTCGACATGACAATTAGGATCTATGTTTGCCTTCAAGTAAATTTAAAGAGTTGTCTTTAATAAAACAGAATAAAGCAAAGAGATGTCAAGTATCATCTTTTAGCTACCAAGTACCCCCCTGCTTACACAAAATTATACAGGATTAGTTTGCCTGGCAGTTTTAAAGCTACAATCTGGACTTTGTCAACTTTTTGGCACTAAAATTCCAATGAAACCCAAGAAGATTACAGCTGGCAGTGTCACTTTAATAGCAACTTTGCTGAGCAGCCTTCCAGAGAGTTCAGCTTCACCTGATATAAACCCCTGGATTGGGAAGGCTGCAAACTGGGATCATGAGGACTGCCAAGGACTGAGGCCACCTACGGCAGGGAGTGACAGCATTCCCACAGCCCATTTGGCTCCCAAAATCTAGCACCAACTACAGCGGAATAACGGGAGAGCGAGCTCCTTCTGCCACAGCGCCCATGGGAATGGGGTGGGATGGAGAGCCGGGACCTGACTGTGTCCTTTGGACATCTCTGCATTACCTATTGCCTTGTTGCAGGAAATGACTGAAGTGGGTTTTTCTCCTTGAGCAAATTCCAATTGATTCACCTTCACAAGATGTAAGCAGAGGAAACTTCATTTCTCTGTTAAGGACAAATGAGATGGGCAGAAAAATCAAAGGGGCACAGGTAGAGCACAGGATGGACAACTGCTGCACTTTCTTGTGGCACAACATACAGACCACTCTCCTTAATTGCATCAAAGCTTCTGGTAAAAGTTTTGTTCTCTGGAATTCTTCTTTGAATTCTGCCTCTATTTTGGACTTGTGCTTTAAAAGTAAAATTCAGCACTGACAGCACATTGCTGGCTGATTTATAGAACAGTTGGTATAACTTCCCAAACAAGGTTACAGTGCTTAAGATTCAGGGCCAAATTTTGTTCTTATAAAACTGTTCATCCTTTCCCCAAACACCCTCGGGAAGGAACTCCAGCAGTGTCCAAAAGTAGCAGGATGGAGCAGCTCCAGGCTTGCCTCACAGTGGGCTTCACAAAGCAGAAGGGTGGGAAAGAAGCTTAACTTGAGATACATTCCCCAAGCCACAGCTCTGAATGGAAACTCTGTCTGAATCCAGATTTCCAGAATATCTCCCCAGCCTTTAACACACAGGTGGGGGGGAAAGGAATAACAAACAATGCAAGTGATAGAAGAAGAAGAGAAAGAGGAATTAAATGTAACTGGGACTGCAGGAAACACTTCTCCCAGCTAATGTTTGGCCTTGGAATGAGCACAAAGAAGGATTTCTTATTTCAATCTATGCCACATGAAGAAAATGAAACTATTTTTAAAAGTCAAGCCTACACAAGCCTGTAAAATGCCCTCTTAGAATGAGCTACATGAGCACAAAAGCTAAGAAGTCTAAATTTTCATATTTCAAAGACTATATATTTTCATCTCTATCCCCAGTAAGGGCAAGAGAAACAGTTATCAAAAGGAGAAAGGTAAAAAAAAAGCAGCAGCAGCAAAGGATAATGCATAATTCAGAGTCAGAAGTATTGGCCCTTGCCAGCTGGACAGCTACAGTAATCTCTCCAGTGGTTTATTCAGAATTTCCTCAAGTGAAAGACGACGGTTTGTTAAAAATGACACCTTAGGGATGCATATATAATCCCTCTCTGACTTCCATGTCATGTTTCCTCAGTTTACTTCAAGTCAAAATACATTTCTTTCCCTTGCTCCCAGCCCTGTAAGGTCAGCCCTGCTAATGAAAATCAAGCTGTCTTTTTTCTGCTATCAACTATAGTCAGATAACAAAATACAGGTTCTGAACTTGGCATGTTTAGTGTTGGTGATGATGCATAAGCTGAGAGCAGACAGCTTCATTTTCTTTTAGCTGGGCTGACCCTGCAGAGAAAGAACTGGGGGAAAATAAAACCCAAAACAACAACAAACTTCTAGTTTTGATTCGTAGTAAACAAGTTGAGCAAACATTACATGACATAGACGTCAGAGTGCATAATATAACTGCATGAGCTACAGTAATATCAAGAGAATGTAAAGAAATGCTAAAATTTGTGTAACCAACCCTTAGAATGCAGTTTATGATCTTACATGTCTTAATTAAAGATATTAATACACTGATCAGAGAGACAAAACCAGAAAGGAAACCAGGAAAGATTCCTACACCTACACCAATTTGTTATTTTTCTCTTCTATGTAACTTGCAAAGCACACTTTTGAAACTTTATACCACATGGCACAAACTTCCTGACAATCAGGAATAAAATAACACTCTGCTGCTGGAATTTGCCTGTACCAAGATGTGTAGAAGAGCATCAAGGTTGTTGTGGGTGACCCATAAAACGGCAGCGCACCCGTAACGTTTTAGAGCCTCACTGAAACAACTGTGCAATTAGAGAACTTTCAACAGCAAGCAGGGTTTAAAGTTATCATGTAACAGCATGAAATTACACAGAAATTACAGTTTAGTGGTGCTGCTAGTTTGCAGCTGATCAGGAGGCCTGTACCATGCCCTCCGGTGGGGAAAACTGGTGCCATGGCTAATTATAAAACAAAAAATTGGCAGTGCCCTGAGGCATCGCTCCGCTGCCGCTCTGCTTCCCAGCTGAGAGCAAGCAGGACCAGCAATCCATCACCTTTGCTGTGTGCTGAGATCCACAGAGCAAGCTCAGCTACCACTGGGTACTCAGCAGGGCTGTGCTCAGGCTGCAGTGGCTCTGTGCTCCTGGGCTAAAAGGACAAACTCCAAACGTCCTGCCCGTGCTCAGAGCAGGCTGAGAGTGTGGGGAAGGGACTGAAGAAAATTGAATGGTTTGGCTTGGAAGGGACCTTAAAGATCTAATCCAACACTCTGCCATGGCAGGGACATCTTCCACTATCCCAGGCTGCTCCAAGGCCCGTCCAACCTGGCCTTGGACACTTCCAGGGATGGGGCAGCCACAGCTGCTCTGGGCAACCTGTACCAGGGCCCCCCCCCCTTCACATGGAACAATTTCTTCCCAATATCCCATCTAACCCTGCCCTCTGTGACTTTAGAACAACTGCCCCCTGTCCTGTCATTATCTGCTCATGAATAATACAACACATCTTCCCTCTCATATTCATATGACTCCAAAAAATAAATTCTAGCTAATTTTATGTAGGATAAGAATATGATTTATCTGACAAAGTCAATTTCCTTTTCTCTTGAATTTGATAACTCCTCATACAAATCAAAACCACTCCTCTACAAAGTCAGAAACTTTAATTCTTTAGAGTATATCCATTCACAAAATATCCACTAAACTCAACAGGAATTTGAGTTATGGAGGTGTTCCAGCACAAGGTTTTAAATAGACACTGACTGCACAGAGTATGCACCAGCACAGGGAAAAGAAATATTCATCTGTGAGGGGCTATTGCAGCTCAGCTACTTACCTCTTATAAATATAGAGTAGCCAAGATCTGCTGGGCTTAGGTATCGATGCTCTCAGCTTAATTTTAAAATCACTGATATTTATTTTGATTATTTTTATAACAGTCTTGGATCTCCTCCAAGAGCTACATAGCTTTTTCTCTTTTTTTTTTTTTTTAGTAGAAAGATTTGCAGGGAATTGTAAGACATTCTTAAATGAGGGACAAAGGGAGACCCTGTACTTACAGTAAATGGTGGGGAAACATCTTAAAAACTGTTTAGGGGAATTGTGTATATGACAAATTAAGGAAAGAATAGCAAAGGAAACCTGCTCTGTATGCCTCAGTTCTCATAAGTTATGATGAATTGTCTTCTGCTTTCTATGACTGCCAAAAATGTTGTATTTTTGACTTTGTTCACAGTCAGAACTGTGAGCACATGACTCACCCATACAAGGTGGCAACCACTTAGGTTTTATTGGTGATGTTTTCCCAAACCATGCAAACATTCTGGGGGCTCAGACTCCCAGCATATGCTGGCTTCTTGTTTGCTTCTGTTCCCTGAGAAAGGAAAACAGCGCTGCCATCTCTTGCTCCAAAGCTCCTTGTTCTGCAGGTCTCCTTTCTCCTGACCCAGGCCACCCCTGCTGTGGAGGTTCCCAGCAGGATGTGCTGATGCCATCTGACAAGTTTTGTGCTTATCCACAAAACTCGGCGACCTGAAGTGGCGAGTACAGAGCCATTCCCACAGGGTACTCCCAAAAGCCTGGGAAAGGGGGCTCTTCCTGCCTGCCCCTTTCCCAGCTCTGCACAGGGACTCCCTCTGCACTCCGAGCCCAGCCGGAGCTCACCTGGTCAACGCAGGGGCTGTTAAATCCAAAGCAAACTGATCCCTGCACGTGTTGGAATTTGCATGAGAAAAAACCTGGGATTTCACTACCGGGTCGCAGGAAGTCACTATCAGCCCCAAAAGGTTTATGACCAGCTGTTTGGAGGAGGGATTTTTCCTGGGTTCATCCTGTTCCCTTTCCCATCTTTAACACCAGATTCTCTACCAAGAAACGCAAGAAGAATTTTTTGACTCTCCACATTAGCCTGACTGAAGGTAAACCTCTTGTAAATTTTCCTCAAAGAACAGAGAGATGTTAATTTTATTGCCTGAAACATCTAATTTTTTTTTTCCTTCCACAAACTGAGAACCATAATACTCAGCAATAGCATTCAACAAGAATAACAGCCCTACTATGCTTCAGATATCAAATTCAACTGGTTTTTCATGTTGCACTACTTAAAAAGTATTGAGTAAAATTTTCGTCATCTTCATCAATTATCAATTCTCTTCCCCCCAAAAAAAAAGGTTTCTGCAATGCTTGTTACATTTTAACACAGGAATTCAGCCTGTGGGATAAAAGTTGCAGCAAGATATGCATGAGAAAACCAAGAACTATAATGTAAGAGCTTTGTAAAACCCACTGTAAAGTTTATAAATATGTGATATAAATTTTATACATGTGTGATGATATGTGCAACACTTTCATGAAAAAAAAAACCCTTTGAAGTTCACTGGAGGCAGCTTGACTCTGATTTAGCCAGGTTTTACAAAGCCACATTTTCTTGTATAAAATTACTTTAAAAATGGGATTGTGAAATATGGCAGTGGATGTAGAATTATCTGACCCATGCAAATACATTCTACCCCCAGGTAATTAAATATGCTGATGGACCAGCCCCTCCAGCTCTTGCAGGCCACCATATCCACAGAAAATGCCTTGGTGAGCAGGGATGCAACTCCTAGGAACAAACAACCAAAAGAAACGAGCAACAGAAAAAATGCTTCCCAGGAACCCCTGCAGTGAAGTACAAATGGCACAGCTAACAATTCAGTCACCCTACAAGCATTTAGGCTGGAAAAGACCTTTAAGATCATGGAGTAAAACAGCCACTAGCAAGTTTATCATGAGAATTGCCTAAATCTGAAAGAGCACCAGAAGAAACAAGCAGGAACTCAGGAAAACTCGTCAGACTCCAGCTATAAGAGGATTGCAGTAACCTTTTCATACTTCAGTGAGGATTTTACTGTCACTTCATTCAGAGTCAGTGAACACTCTCAGGATACACATTACAGCACTATCTGCTGAAGTGTCAGCATTCCTTTAAAAGCATAAATGGCAGGGATTTGCTGGTTTTCCGCAAGTATCACCATGGTGAAACTCTTCCAAGGAATCCCACTAATACAGGCAGGGCTGGCATAATGTTTTACCTTGTGCTATCACCAGGAGCCTGTAGTTAGGTCAGGATCACATGGAATTGCTGTGAGGTCAGAGTGGCACATCTTGCAATACTAATTCAGCCTCCCCCGCCAATGGGCACGGAACAGGGCTGGAGCTCGGCGGCAATACAGCAGGAGCTCCTCAGTGCCTGGGAGAACAACACAGAATGAGCCTGGATGCAAATACTGGAGCAGGGGAATGGATTCCTACCCTTTGAATGAGCCCATCTTCGCTCCAGTGAGTTGCAAGGAGTCCAAATGCGAAAGCTGAACTCCATAAATTGCCCTTCACTAAATCCCTCAATCTAAATTTGGCAGATGATCTGACCTGGTCAATAACCTGACAGCAAATGGTACTCGCTATCTATTTCTCGAAAATATACATCTTTGCAGAGGCTATTTAGAAGGGAGAGAGCCCATCCATTTCTGTCATGCAGAGAAAATGTTCCAAAATAAAAAGTAGCAATGAGACTTTCCTTCCTGCTGCCTTGAAACTGCACTGCTTCATCTTCCTGTTTTGATTGCCTATAATTTCATGTTTCCAAGATTTATAAATGTGCTGCAAATGGAGGAAAACATTGCTACAAACACAGAGCTGTGTAGCACACTTCTAAACCTGGATCAGCCTTGTACTGATTCCCTTAATTCCACCTCCACACATCATCAGTGGCCAAACACTTCTCAAATGCTACAGAGGAGAAATCACACAGTGGGCGATTACGGCTCTCAGGGAAAGTCTCTTTTCAACTTTTGCAAGTCATAGATTTTAACTAATTCCAAGGATGCTGCCAATACTGCTGCTCACACCTCTTTCCCTTCACTCCAGACTGTTTTCCAAAGCTCTTTTGAAAGGCATCTTTTAAGCCTCCCAAACACACCCTCTTTTCCCAGCTGTGTCCCACCCTCATTACCTGTGCAAACCTCACTGAAGTCAGGGGGGTCCTCATGTGCAAAAACTTTGCTGCATTTTAAGAGCAAATTAAAGAAAAGTTGAAGATTTGAAACCCTGCATTTTTTGCAGATACTGTTTTAAGAACCTAAATGTCCTTATTATAATTTGGTGAGCTTTAAATTACACTTAAAAAAAACCTGCCCATCTCAGGGCAATATACCATTCTTAAATTAGGAGAGGAAAAAATACACATTCAGACAACACAACAAATCCACATCTTTTAAGCATCCCCTAATTCAACCAGCACCCTGCATCTTACACCTAATGTGACAGTTCTGAAAACTACTCTTTGATTGAGGAGCAGAATTAATTCCCACCTCAAACCTGCAGGATGGGCCAGTGCATAAATCAAGTACTCTTGACTACCTGTATTTTTATATTATTAACATTTTTAAACTCTAACATTGCAGGATTAAATACCATTGTTCCAGGTAAACATTTCCTTAACATTAAATCTCTTAATTTTTTAGTTATACTGCAATATGTAAAAGATTTCCTGTACCAAAAATCTAATCCCATTTTTATCAGTGTGGTTTCAAGCCACTGAAGTCACTACTAATAAACACAGTGAAAGAAAAGGTAGAATTTAATCTCACCTGAATTTTACTTTTCCAGCTTTCTATCTGGAAAGGAGGCTAAACCAAAAATCATCACTTCCCTCCCTTCTAAAAAGCCCCACACAGTTTTGGCATATTTCCCTCCACCACAGCTCAGTATTAAAGTGAAGCTTAAGGGTAGGGGCTTTTTTCTATCTTTTATCATCAGGGCTTAATATGCATGAAAGTTCAGAAGGCAAGAAGAAAGAGATATTTAATTGTTTTCATCCCAGAGGATATTCTGGTGTAAGGCAGTTGCCGATTCCTGCAGATAATTCTGTAACTGTACATCTTCATATACATATTTCAATCCTTCCCTGCTTTCCAGCCTAATTAAGAGGCAGGTTATGTAACTTCTGAAATAAAACATATTGACTTTTGTTTTCCCCATCCCTGTTTTGACATGGAGTGATTTGCCAAGGCAGGAAGTCCAAGCGCAACAGGCGCACGTATCACAAACTTCCCCATAATGGGCATGCACTCACCCATTGGATCAACATCTTTCCATTTATTAGCATGACAAAGGACACAATTATTTTGGATATGCCTGAATGCAATTTTCATTAACTTTGCAATGATTTATTAACAAAAGTGTCAGGAATGTAATAAAAGCAGCAGGACTCCTCAAAATGCCAAAAAAAAAAAAAAAAGGAAAAAAAAAGAATACAGCAGAATTTCCAAACATGCCTTGCAGCATCAGGTCAATAAGGTTGCTTGATTCTATCAAAAGCATCACCATGGTGAGTGAACTCTGCAATTAACAAAGAGTAAGCACAAAAAATGCTAATATCTCATTTGAATGTAATTATGCACAGATTACTGTTCACTGGAACAAGAAAAGGGATTTTAATTGTCACCCAAAGTTACACGCAAGCCCAGGATTCGAGTTAACTTTTTTTGTTCAATAGAGTTTATGCAACACTAAAACTGGAGAGTTCACAAATTCTTGTTTTCAGTGACTTTGTGAAAGGACTGCTCTGACTTTGTATCAAGTGTGCAACTTCCTGAGTCCTTTTGTAACATCCCTCCATGTATGTTGGCAAGGTTAGTTTGTAATAAGTTTCCCCATCGTTTGCATTTTAATACTATTTGATCTCATTTACATGTTTAAATTTGTTCCTGTAATAAAATTCATTAGTATGTTTATCATAACCACATAATGAATATAGCCCTTATGTAAAATAAAAAATTGAAAGTACATTAGAGACATTACAAGCTGTTTGAAATTACTGTGCTTTGCATATTATACCTTATTAATTAAATTATAAATTATTTATTTATGTATGTCTTTAATCAGGGGCAAGCACTAGAACAATATTATATTAGTATAAGAAACACAATACAACTCCAAGCTAATTCACACATGGACCGGTTTTCCATCCATAGGATTCCTTTTGCCACAGGAAGGCAAATGCCATTCCCTGCTGTGCATCAGGGGACATAAACCAGCTACTTAAAGGGCAGTGAGGGGAAAATGTTTCTTGTGCAAGAGAAAACTTAACTTGTTAAGATAATATCTCCTTTGCATTTCCTCCTTTGGAGCATAATTAAATCAGATATGCAGATGGAACTGGAGAATAAGTCATTATTCAGGCTAATGCCACATTCACATTATATAGAGTCACTGATTTAAAAAAAATAATAAATGGGGAAAAAAAATCCTTCCATGTTTGAAGTGGCTTCTAAAGTTCAGCAGACAAAATTTAGCATTTTATAATCATGGAGAATGTTAGGAAAATATCACAAGAGTGCCAAGACAGTTGTTTGAATTCATACTCTTTTTAACTAAACTGTTAGAAAGAAAAATTAATCCACTGATGTGCAACATTATTACTTCAAGAAAAAATAGAGTTTATAAAAAGAATTAATATTTGGAAGAAAGCTATCATTCATTAAAAACAAAACCCACAAGATTACAGAAAAATGAGACTTGTATGTTTAAAGGTCAGTGGAACCTGTAGAAAATACCAAGGTATGAAAAAAGTGAAAGAAATTAAAACAAGATGCCAAGAATAAAATGATAAAATGCATAATTGAGATGGAAGATGGGTACAAAACTTGTTCCTATTCTGATATCAAGGACTGGGGTTCAGTTTTGTTTTTAATCCCACTGGGAATTCTGAGCAGCTCATGTTGTATGTCCTGTGGAAAGTGCTGAAGGATGAGCACCTTTGCCATTGGCTCTCTTTGTGTCAGTCTGAATCCTAAGGAGTAGCTGGAACCAGGAATAAAAAGCCTTAAAAGTGTGCATATGCACAACACTCCCACTGACAAGGGTGGTCAGAGCAGCTGCAAACGCTGAAAATTTCAAGAAACAGTGAAATTATGAACAAAAATCTGAAGAGTGATCTTTGTTCTGTAGCTGCAAGAAGTGATGCTTCATAAAAAGGTGACATTCAGAAAAAAAGCCCCCCAAAGTTACTTTCCTCCACTAACAAGAAGAAGAATGTTGCTTTTGTGGTTGATGCCTCAAGTTTCCACACTAAAAAACTGCCCTGACAAGGTTCCAAGTGGCCTCAGGCAAAGCATGGATCCTTTTCTGTACATTCAGTGTTCCCTAAGGAGACATTTTCCTGCACAGACCACTGTCTCAAACCATATTCTGCATCTCCAACATCTCATCAGGAAATAGGCTTTAATGAATAATAGAATCATAGAGGGCTGGAAAAGACCTTTAAGATCAAGCCCAACTGTTAACTGTGCACTGCCAAGGCCACCACTAACCCACATCCCTGAGCTCCACCTCTGAGCTTTTAAATCCCTCAGGGATGGGGACTCCACCACTGCCCTGGGCAGCATATCCAGAACACCAAATCACCACATGCCCCAAAAACCCAATCAAACCAAAACATCAAAACACTGAGGTTGCCTGGAGCGAGGCTGTGGTCATATCACCATTCCCCACAGAGAAGAAACACACCCAAATCCCTGGTAAGCACAAAGGAGCTGGAGAAATTAATTCCTATTTGAGGGGCCTGGAAGCACTGCACTTGGCACTGCTAATGGTTGGACTCGGTCTCCAAGGTCCTTTCCAACCCAAATGATCCTATGAGGCTATTATTTGAGCAAAGGATAATTGCCATGGATTTGGATGTCCACGAGCTGCTCTTGGACAGCACCAGGACTTGGCTGATCAGCCGGTGCAATCTTCAGTGCCTAAGGCATAGCCAGTTGCAAGATTCCAGCCCTTCCACCAAGCCCAGAACATTTTGAGGCTACCAATTATTCCAGAGGACACAGGGAGAAAAGAGCTAAATTAGTGGGCTGCTGGCTGAGAATCCTGCTTCCTCCCTTTCATGGCTCTCCTTGTCTCCGTGCCCATTCCCTCTCCCCTTTTTTCTACATGTAGGCTCCTAAAGCTTGTCACAGATTTCTGGTGGGAATAGGGAAAACTCTCTAAGTGCTGAGAAGAAGGAGATATTCAAGAACCTGCTTTAGATCACTGCAACAGAAGTGTAAAATTTACAGTACAGCTACGTCTGTGGCTGGACTGTGGCATGGACCCCAAAGAAATTACTGGAAATCAGTGCCGAGCTGGGCACGGGCTTTTCCACCCCTCTTGGAGAGAATGGTAACTCAGGAACTGAGGAAGCAGAGAAGAAACCTTCCACGTGTCCATGTGAAGGGCAGAAGGAACAGCTCAGCTGCACTTCTGCCCAAGAGGCTTCATTAAACACCAGCCTCCATGGATTAAGAGAGTGACAAATTCAAGGATTTGGAGTTATCAGAATAAATGAATTTATCACCTCTCCTCAGTATTACTGGGAATTCAGAGTTCAACAGAAGGTCTATGCAAGAATGCAAGGCACTTCAAACACTTGCTGAAAGTTGCTGAAAATCTTAAACTGATTAAAATGTTCATTGGTTTGGGGGTTTTGGGGTAGTTCCTTTTGAAAAAGGAGGTGGGGAAAATATTTTGAAGACTATATCATTATAGATCAGGCAACTGGTGCAGTATCTTGGAAAAGCCATCATTTTAAATGACAATTCAAACAAAAACCATACAGATATTAGAACTTGGATGGACAGAACACCAGCAGCTTTTTGCAAGCACCAGGCAGTGTGCTGGTGCCCACTTCAAGCTTGACACTCCAATTTAATTCTGACTTTTGCAAGGACATTGAACAAGAGATTTTCTTTTCCTACCACTGAGAATTGGCTTCATTTCACAAAGCTACAGCAGTATTCTCATTGTCTTTATCTGATACAGGATTCCCCTAAACAAGCCAGTTCAACTCTCTGACCTGCTTTCCTCCCCCTCCTGCTCCATCAGACATTATAAAATTAATTTAAAAATATGATTCCACTAGACTTGAGATAGGAGCTTATTAATACCTTAAGCTATGTCAGGATTAAAAAGGCAAAAGATAGATAAGCATTGATAAAATTACTTTATTTCAATCAGGAAAAACATGGTTCAAGTAAGAAAATCTACTCATTAATTATCCTGGAGATGGTGGAGAAGGGAGGATACATCTGGTAAAAATTATTTGCATAGTTAAAAAAGAATACAAATATATAATGGATCTAATTTATGACTTTTACTGAAAAATTACTGTGCAAAAATTTTTTTAAAAAGTCAAGTTCTTTGGGTATTAAAGTGAAAGGAAAAAAGAGACAACAACAAACCCCAAAACATTTGTTCTAATTACCTTACTTTAATTTAGTCAGCAAACAGCCTGTTCCAGACTATCCTTACCTAAGTATTTTATCAGGAGAAGGGACAGCACAATTTTCTTGCAATATGTGTGTAAAAAATACAGATTTTTTTTTTTCTTCAAAGAAGAAACCAAAGTCACAGCCAAAGTAAAAGAGTGATTTTCCTTTCCAACCAATTTAAATTCCTTAACAAACAATTTAAATGCATTCGGTATTTTCTGAAAATTTACATCATGGAAGAGATAGGCAAAAGAAATCTGAAATAATAAATCATTCTAAATCCTGCTTCTCTTCTAAGATTAAACATGATCTTTATTAAAAAAAAAAATCCCTGTGATGGTGCAGGTAATATTCACATACACCTCCCATCATCCTCAAACATTTTCATTTTGGGAAGCTCAGGGCACTGGTTTCACGATGCCTTACTGGTATAGCCTATAGACAGTAATTCCGAGAGTACTGCAGAGGTGTTTTAGTGCTCTTGGCTGCTGCAGATGACACTGAGAGATACAGAAGAACTACACAGCGCTTCAGGGCTTGCCCCTCTGCTATACCTGTTTCAGGTGTGCATTTCTGTGCTAACAGGAACCACTGACTTCCCAAAGAGAGTGCTTGTGCCGTCAAAGTAAAAATCCAGGATATTTGGATGTTTTGTCCAGAAGAAACATTAAGGGAATCATTACTCAGTTTCCTGAGATTAAATTCTCAACAGTAAAACTGCATTATAAGCTTCTTTAAAGTGAATTACTGTTCCCTTTAGCTGTAATTGGCAGGCAGTATTGAGTTCCAGGCATCCTGGTTTTGTGGGTTTGCTTGTTCTCTAAGAGCTTAGAAGATCTCAGCTCATGGGATGAATGTTTAGGGAAGTTATAAGTGTGATGGCAAACAGGGAGTTTTGACAAAAAACATTCCTCACTTGTAACCATCGCAGGAGGTAGTTGTGTCTGCTGTAATAAATCCTTTTCTCTACTGAGTAATAAGAATCTATTCAACTGTCCTTAAAGTATTAATTTTAGTGTCATGATCGCAAGATTGTTTTTACCTTAATAAAATTCATTTGGTTTACAAGTTAAAATATCTATGATTTGAATATTGGAATAATCCAATTTGATTTGGGCAACACTGTGAAAACTGCTTACATAACAATTGCGAACCATTTTCTAATGGACTTAAAGCAGGTGTTTGTAAAGGAGATTGACAGATAATGTATTTAATTTTCCTGGGAGCAAACAGGAGATACTTAAAGAAGAAATGTCTAAGCTAAGGCAGATTTAGATATTTCAACTTGTCTTTGAACTCTTGGTCCAAAACAAAGGCATTATCCAGTTCCCCTCTACTTTTGGTGACACGGATGAAATAAGAACAAAGAATAAAGCCCAACTTTCTCTATCACCTTTGAAAATAAAGAACAACAAACATGTCTTAGACAACAAGGATCATTAGGGTGCATTTAAGCATTTACATGTGGAAAGTGCTAGCCAGGTAATTAAAGATAAGTAGCTGCATCCCACCCTATGGCTGGTTAGTTGGATAAGCCCCTTGTACAAATGTTGAACAATCACAGATATTAATAAGCACACATTCATTAAGAAACACCTTCGCCATGATAGAAGAGAGGGGGCCTGAGTGTCAGCAGACGCAGCTCATATTATTCTGCACAAACTGCTCTCCAGGGCCAGGAAGACTCCACACTAAACTGTGGACAAAGCACTCTGCAGGATCAGAAGGAATATTACTTTCTGATCTTAGAGACCTTGTGCTTGGCTCAGTCTGTAGCAACACATGTTCTGAACATACTGAGCACACTGTCAACGCTTGGAAAATTAGTAATAATTGTGGAAATCTTTGCAGGACTTTTTTCCTGTGCCACAGAAGCGAGTTTCTGCAATCTGCTCCTCCTAAATTCCTTAAAGAATAGTTCTTGTGCTTCTGGCAGGCGACCAGTTGGACCCTGATTTTGGCAAAGCATTGGGTCTTGAGTGTTACACATACACACAGCTTGTGAGGATGCATTTCCTGATGAAGTTCCTCTTCTCTCAAATGTCTGAGGGCAGCAGCTAACCTTGGTTTAACACCACTGATTTCAAGGAAATTGAACTGAAAGGATGAATTTGGAGCAGAGTCAGAGCTGAGTGCCATGGAAGCACCGGGCAATTTATAAGGAACGAGCTCTCCTCGCATTCCTAGTGTCTTCCGCTGTGAGCAGAGGCCAAGTGCTGTGAATGCTTAGACTTATTAGTGGAATCAAGATGAACAGGAAATGAACTGAATTCAAATCATAATATTCAGATAAATAAAAAAGTTTATCTATCAGAAGCTTTAAACCTAACCATCCTCATTTTACACTCCAATAAAATAATCTATGGCTGGCTTTGTTTTCAAAAGTTTTTAAAACCCAGAGGTGAATTTGCAATAATCACAGAGGCAGGCCCTTACTTTGAAAGATGACACACCAATGCAAAGTAATAATGTAACACCCGATTCAATAATTGTCTGCATTTAGATAAAATATGGTTCTGTATTTCATCATTAGGTATTTCTGAGCCTAGTGACAAGAGAGAGATAAAGAGCCTCAAGACTCTCCACGACCATAACCAGAAATGAAATTCTCAGGAAAACAAATACAGTAAGATGTTCAGTGAAATGAAAATATAGGTCTTTCAGAACAAGTATCTGTGTGTGGGTTTTAAAAATCAACATATATACAAGTACGTGGGGTTTGTGCATGTACATACATATAGATTGTCTACAAAAGTCTTTAACACATTTGCATGACATGTGTATTTAATACACACATTTATGGATTTCTACACAGCTGTATGTATTTTTTTCCTGTTGTAAGTTAAGGGTTAACGATTTGGTTGCCTTGAAAAGAGTAAGGTTTTAATTGAGCACCAAAGTTGGTGGCTACTCTTAGGCTTGGTTTGTTTTCATCTTCATTGCACAATGGTTTTGAGAAGCCAACAGAAGCTACTGTAATATTTTCTCTTGCAAAGTCTGTTTGCTAATCAGTAGTGAATCTAATCAAGGACCTAATAAGTGCATAATGGTACATTTGCTTCCTAGGAGAAACCACTGTTTCTCATCATACCAGAAAGTACCCCCTCTCAAGGTGCAACCAGGATCCGTGGACTCACTGCAACAGTCTAATAATTTAATTGCAAGCCCTTAGGCAGGGATAACTTAAATTACAATTAGAAGCTCTAGCACTGCTGCTAACATCTGTGTGATGAACACTGCACTGATTAAAGGCTTTTAAAAGAGAACTCAGCACTTCACACTCCAGAACAAGTCAGTGCAGTAACTTTGAAGTCCCCTATTGGACTATTTTAATACTTGTGATGCACTCTGCCTAGTCCTTCCTGTGGGGATTCAAAGGCTCCAGGCTCAGTGTGGTGTCTGCCCTTTGAAGGCCCACAGGGCCGGGCTCACATTAGAAATACCTTTTATGCAGTAGTAACACACACAACACAAAGTCATTCCATGGCACTGGAAGAAATGCACTGGACACAAACACTGACTTGCCACCACCTCCAAAAATGCAGGGAGCTTTGGGAGAACACAGAGCTCACAGAGCAGGAGGAATACAAGGTCTGTCCCTATCCTCTGCACCCAGTCCCAATGGGATTCTTCACTGTGCACCCCATGTACAGCAGTGAGGACACAGAGGCACCTGCAGGAGCAGCCTGAGCCTTCGAGGGCAGCTCACTCCAGTTTTACACTCACATCCATGCAAGGGCTCCACATGAGGCAGTTTTTGCACAACCCAGTGATTTTCCTGATGGCCTATAGGATTGCAGCATGGAATGTTGTCAGTCACAGGAATAATGGCATAAAGGGAGCATGGGAGTATGCCCAGGCTGACCTACACAGGTGTTCAAGCATCCATGAATGTTGTGACTGTGCAATCACCTCACCAGCACCACACCAGTGGCCACAGTGGTCAAAGTCTGTTATTTTAGAGCAAGAAGAGCCCAAAGACCCAATTTCCAGACTATTACACAGGTACAAAGCTCCAAAAGCAATGGAGGTTCCAGCACCAAGAAGGCCATGAATTTATTCCAACCCTGACCCCAAAGCCATGGTGTCCCAGCAGAGTGTCCCATCCCAAAAGCAGTGACTCCTAATGGATGGCACTATCATGAGCTACTCATTCTTCATGGCCTGTTTTTAGGAAGCCCAGCTTTCCTATTTGATTCTACCTTGGGAAGCCCTCTGCTGGAGAGGGCAGCAGGCCCAGGTATTGCACACATGAAGCAAAAGAACTGCAATACAGAACTTTGATTTTGTGAAACATACTGCAGAACTCAGCAATGCATAAGGGTGACAGCTACACTGAGCCTGAAGTATGTGAATAAAACAGTTTCCCTTTTCTGACAGGAAATTCCACTGTTTGAGACAACAAAGCAGAAAGAGCAGCAGCCCTTTAAGCACTAAATAAACTTTTTTTTTTTTTAAAGAAGAAGAATCTTGGCATATGGTAACAAAAACTATATAATTCTCTTGATCTTTAATCTCTATGCCAATGTCTGTTTTACAGATTATGGCCTCAGCTACTGACAAATCTGCTTAGTGAGTTTTTGGCTGACAAATCTGGCAACACAAATGCTGTCTGAAATACATTCAAAAGGCTAAACATTTTCATAATAGCTACTTTACACAGCTTAGTAGGTTTCCCTTTAGGACACCAATTTGATTTTTTTAAAGTGACAGTGTTAATTTTTATGATTACACACAGAACTGAGATTTTTATTTAATACAGTGGGTCTTCTAAAGCTTTTCAAGGGGATCAACCACTTTGCCAACAGACGGGTGTTACAGCAGGGGTGATTATAGTAATTTTTCATGTAATTGGGAGTCACCATTTGGTTGCTATCTTTCACATGCTTGTTGCCTCATCATATAATCCTTCATAATGGGGGTTTGTTGTGCGTCACAAGAATGTGCCAAGCAGCCAGGAAATAATAAACAGAGGAACCCCCTGGCTCATGGGTAGCACGAGCATTTTAACATCTGCCCAGCTTCTTTCAATTGCAATAAATTTCAGCTGATAACAGTGACCCAATATGAAGGAATTTTGTTGCTGTTGTTTTTAGGACAAAATCTTGAACATCACACTTCATTATCTCAGCTACAGTGGCACAATCTGTGAGGACACAACTTGCTGACAAATGGCATTGCCTAATGTGAAAGATTGTCATTCATCAGGAATTAGGAGAGACATCAAGTTCTTGCCCCAAGACGTCTGGGCTCTCTGTGAACTGCCAGAGTTGTCCTATGCAATTATCAGTTGCAGTTTCTTGCATGAAATTATAAAACATTTCACTGGAAATTCTGAAGCCATGTCACCTCTGGTTGTGATCTCACCAGGTTTCCTCCAGCAAAGAAAGAATAAACAGGGTCAGTTGACTACAGTAGGGGCTCTCACCACATTCATGCTGACACCACAAAACACAGGAGCTTGACACCAAACACCTGCTTGACACCAAACACGAGAAGTGCACCCTCAAAGTTACTGGATCAGTTACCAAGGTAATATCAAGGGATTCTGTAAATTTTTGGCTTTATTTGTAAAGAAACAAAGATCCATCTTTCAGTTTTCTTAAATAAACAACAAGAAGAAAAACCAGCAAAAACCACCCAATTTACCATTAAAATAAATCCCCCTTTAATATGTTACTACTCAGAAGACCACCACTTACCACACTGAATTCTTCCTCTTTTAGATTTATGCTTTTATATGCTGCCTCTTCAGCTTCCATAGGCAAAGAGCTGGACAACACCCCGGCTGATAGATGGAAGCCCTTTGGATCTCTCTGTCCTGAAGGCAGCAGAGCAGCCCAACACCCAGTGGACTTCCCCTTGCCTGGAGTCAGGAATTTCACTTCCTGGATCGTTAGGATGAGAGGGCCATTTTAACAGCTATGCTTCAGTGAAGTCTCCTCATATTCCATCTACCCCTTGTTGACTATGAAAATGCATACAAATTCCCATTCCAGTTCTGCCAAAGCCCTCTGAAATGTGCACAAGCAAACTGTACTTAAAGGTGTAGAATAAAGTCCCTGGCTGAAGAATAAACACCTCTGGTGAATGCCCTGCTGGCATTCCTGTCTTTCCCAACCAGCTCAAGAGCAGACAGCGTGTTTTGGCAAGTCTAAGTAGCCTCTTTCTTCAGTACTTGTAAGCTAATTCCATAACAAAATGCAGCTCATGGATGGCCTCTTTCATCCTGCATAGAGACACATAATACAGAACCAATGTATGTATGGTTTTAATTACACCAAACAGAAAACTAAATAACAACCAAAAATACAAAAGGCACATTTTACTCCAATAAACTGGCTACTGCTCAAGCAGCAAAAGCTCTTTTATATTCCTATAAAGCACTTTCAATTCCAGAATGATCCTATAAAAATTAAGGAGTTTAAGTTTTATTGAACTTGGTAAGTTCAAACATTAGCATCCTAAACTTGACAACATTTATCTGGTTTCTATTTCCACTACTACAACAGTTTCAATATTCAGCATGCCAGAAAGTTCTTGTCCTGTAACACAAATTGTAGATCCCGGCAGCAAAAAGCATTAGCACTTTCTTTACCAGAGCTTGGGAAGGTAGTCTGGGACAACAGGACAAACATATTATCTTGATGTTCCTGCTAGCTGATGGGTTGTTATTAACTGTTGAACTGCTTAATTAGGTCTTCTAGTTAACAGGCTGTTATGATTAGAGGGGACAATGCCTGTGCGTGGTTGAGCTATTGTTTCAACCTATTTGCAAATTCAGAAGAAGCATCACTCAATTCACGCTCGGGAGGATCTCTCAGCAAGCTGAGAGCAGAGCTGCTTTCTCTTCTTCAGAACAAAACTCTCACTTCAGGCAAGGAGTAGGCAAATTCTCCAAATCAAATACATTCCCCAAAGAATAACAGATCACCCTGTTTGGCATCTGGGGCAGAGCAGAGACCACTGACCAGGGCCGACTGTACAGTTTCAGTAGAGTCATTTCACTGCTCTTGTGCTCCTCAGCTTGGTTTCCATTTTCTCTGAGTTAACACTCACTCGGTCCACCTGATTTTAAATGACATTTTCCCTTTGCATCTCAATGGCACAGCACAGTCCTCTTCCTGCTATTTTAGTCTCTTTCACACTCTTTTTAGAATTCCCCTATACAGAAGCTCCTTTCTACACTTTTCCTATTTACCTTTTCCAGTCACCAGTTGGTGGTTTAATCTCTTTCTAGAAACCACTCAGCCTCCCAGTTTTGTCCCACGTTCATTCCATTTCTCCTGGCCAGCTGCCACACCTTCCAGGCCCACTTTGTCATTCTCCTCTTAAAAGATATGAAACCTTGACACAATCCCTGCTCAACTGTTTAGCAAACCTACCCCCTCCAGAAGGGCTGCAAATTGCCCAAAATTTCAGAAGGTACCAGCAGTTGCTTAGGGAACTAATCACTGCTCGTTGTCACCCTTTCTTCTTACTTCTTGTATTCATCATTTCTCCTTGGTTTTATTCAGCCCCACATGAGAGACCATAACTACTCTTGATTTTATAATTAGACAAATAGTGCATAACTACACATTGGGAAAAACACCCAAGGAATTCCTGCTAAGTGAAGATAACATCAGAGGCTGCTGGGGGCGAGGGGGAAATCAGGTCAAGTAACATTCTCTATAACCTTCATAATCCTCTTTATTTTAACACAAAGATAACAGAATATTTCAAAGCATCTGATTCTTCCCATCCAAACTATTCAGATATGTTACACAAACCTTTGCCTCATTTTTATATAAGCACAGGTCAGAAGAATCACCATCTGTACTGCAGAGCTAAAATAGTGCTCCCTGGCCATGGAATACCCCATTTCAAAACCCTCTGAGAGCATATCCTTTCCTTTGTGAGAAAATGGACTTTTATGCAAAATACGTACTGCTAAAGAGCAAATTTCTCTTATTCACAGACTAGCCAGTAAAAGAAGAGTTCAGTTCCTTTCCACACAGAGTCTTGACCTTTCTTCAGGTGGAAATTATGTACAATATGAGGTAGATATACCTGCTGAAAGACAGAATGACTCTGGGAAATTATTTCAGAGAAAACAGGTGGTAACAATTTTCATCAACTCCAGCTCTTTGCCAGAGTTGATCCCACAACCCAGCAGTTTGAAGATCTCAATGAAAATTCTCAGCTGCTGCCATCATTCCACTGACTTCAGTATCAAATTATTTCAATCACCTTACGTCCAAGGATTCCTGTTGTGTAAGGGACTGACTATTGAAAATGCTGAAATTAATCTAACAGTAACAGATCCCACACTTCTCACTCCAGCCACCAAAATACCAAAACTACTTTAAATAGTACAGTCCTACAGTTACTTGATGACATAAATTCCTGGCTGTGTACAGAACAAAAACCCTGCATGTTTCAGCTCATGGGAATGGATTCCAGACAAATAAGGTTTGCCAGCTTGTTCAGGACACCAGGCTGGTTTCCCTTCCCCTTTCACTTGTTGCTGTCAGTCGGCTGTCAGAGACACAGATTTTTCGATAAAAAATGAACTCAGACATTAAATCATTAAGAGGTGTCTTGGCACGTTCAAAGCCTCTTTTAGCAATCCAGAAATGATACAAAGAGCTCAGGATCCATTAGGGCCCTGGCCTGGGAAATGTTATTCAATACCAAGATGACACAAGTCTTGCACCTCACTTCCCTTGCCCTTATTTCTTTTACCTATCCCAGTCTTCCTTAATATTTTAAGCAATGCTTTCACACTGGTGATTTAAATAAGAGCAAAATCCAATACAGAAATCTAAAGAATAAATTTCACCAATTACAAGCACCCTGCTAGTGGTTTGTCTGAAAGTTTTACAAAAAAAATGTTGCTAATTGTAAATTATTTATGAAGACAGAAGACCTGGAAAGTTTCAGTTGTCAACCAGTACACGCAATTTTGCTTCCAAACTGAGGCAGTTTTAAAGCCCTCCCTCTGAAGGCAGGAGCTCAGTTGAGTTGTCAGGCACCACCATTAGTGACCACACACAAATTGAAGCCTTTTTCCACATGTGCAGGCCAGACAGTAATTTTTCTGTGCTGGAAATTAATGCTCTGGCTTCTTGACAGACAGGAATTTTTCTTTAAGGTGCTGGTTGTCTGGAGAAACATTGAAAGTATTTTGCACTGTGCTTGGTTAAATGAAGACTTCAGAAAAGGTTCTGAGGGCCTCTGAAGTAATTGTTAAATACCACTATTTCTGCAATAAACCAGATTTGCATAGTAAGCCATGACTTACACATGCACATGTTGATCTGCTTTAGCTAAAACACTGCCAAATTACCTGGACAAGGGGATCAAATGCACCCTCAGCAAGTTTGCAGACAATAAGTTGGGTGGAATGTCAATCTGCTGGAGAGTGGGAAGGCCCTGCAGAGAGATCTGGACAAGCTGGATCGATGGGCCAAGGACAACTGTATGTGTCCATAGGGACACGAGTTAGGGGTGGCTCTGGCAGTGCTGGGTTAACAGTTAGACTCAGTCTTAAAGGGTCTTTTCCAAGCTAAATGATTATATGAATGTTCAAAGAAAGCAGTGCTGCTTTCTTGCTTCCTGGGAATCTGAAATAAAATCTCTCATAAATACACAGGAGAAAATAATAAAATAACAGCCAACTGCTATATGCTAAGGAACACTTAATTCTGACTCTGAAGCCATTGGTGCTACCTCCTGCAACATCTGTCTGGTTTCCTCCGCTACCCTCCAGTTTATTTCTAAGAATACAAACATTGTCTCTGTCTGCTCAGGCTCCATTGCTTCTGCTTCCTTCAGAGCAGGCTTGGTAAAAATCATCCTTCTGCTGCTGATAAAAAGGCTGCATCTGTCAGACACAGTGCTGACAGCTACACACAGGTCAAGAGTGTGATTCAGTTCCTATAAAGCAAAGAAGAGTCTTGATGTTGATGTTAACAGGGACTGGATCCAGATCCAGAAGTTCTAATTTTTCCTGCTGGAAGCCTTCCAAAACCTCCCAAATGTCTGAGCTCAGGCTAGAAGAATGAAGATAGTCTCAATAACCAATAAAGATACAAGTACACACAAAAATGGCTGTGGAAGGGGAAGGAAAATAGGGGAAAAAAAGGAAAAATATAAAGCCTTTTCCCCTGTGTATCCTCAGTTAGTGTTTCTCCTGCTCTTACCTGGCTGTCAGGCCATGGCATAGCACTGTGCTCAGAAATATGTGATCAGTGAGGTAAAGCACCTGTTCTATTTCAGTACTGCCCCTGCTGTGTTCTTATTTGCACAGGTGTGAATGAGGATCCAAGGGGAAAGGCACTGGTGATTGGGAGCACCATTCAGCACTCCTTGCTCCAGGAACTGTCACCAGCTCTACCCTGGCTACACATTGTGCAGACACTGAAGAGCAGCTGCCAAAGCCACAGCATTTTCTTCCCACCCTCTTGCCAAGTGCACCTGCTGCCCAGAGCCCTCGCTCCGCTCCCATCAGAGCTTCTTGTTGCTTTTATTCTCTTATTTCCTCTTGTGCCTGAAGTGTGTGATGCATTCCTGCCACAGCATCAGAAGGAATAGTTAATACTTTTTAGTGGAGGATGGACATTGTTGGTCAGTGACTGACAGGGCTCGGGCTACGTTCTGGTTTTCTGCCTGGCTCCAGATTCTGGTGCTGCCGACACCTGAGGCAGATGGAAGGATGGAAGGGTCCACCTGGACACTGCTGCAGCACTGCAACCTCATCTGTGATGGGTGTCTCCAGATTGCTGCTACTTTACATCCTTGCTGCTGCTACCTTTGTGGATCTGCTGGTCATTGCTCCCAAAGCAAGCTTCCATCATGAGCATCCCAAATCTGGATTTTCTCACAAAAGCAAACATTTGAAAACACAATCCCTCCAGCCATCTCTAATTGCTGCAAAGTTTAAACCCATCCATCCTCATCATGTAACAAAGGAAAATGACACAAAAACGTCAAAAATCACACTTAAGCAATGCTGATGGGCAGCAGCACAAAACCAAGGTGAACTTGTGAACCACAGGCCTCGTTTGTCCTTTCCTGCAGTGATCTTGTCTGTGCTGCCAGCGATCTGTCACGTTCCCAGCACCACTTGAACTCAGGGGTGTCTGTCTGCAAGTGCATAATACAAAGCCCAGCAAAGCGCCTTGAAGGTACAAGTAGTGGCACTCAGAGATCCAGTGAGCCTGCAGGGAGCTTGCTGCTCACTCTGAGGAGAACAAGTCTTTCATGACAGCCACTGGTTTTTCTTTTCTTAAAGTAAAAATTATAAAATAAAATTTAAGAAAAAAAAATCAATGGCACAACTGCACCATCGCTGGTGCTAAAAGGATCAGGCCCCTCTGGTGATTTCAGATGTTGCTCATTTACTCAGAAATTAATCCTCCCTCCCCTCATATTCAGAGCCACTTAACGCCAACAAACAATTATGCCATCTGATCACTAAAAATAAAATAACTTTTCTTCTTTGTCTCCGAATGTATTCCTTCAGGACCCATTTTTTTTCTGCTGCTCAGTGAGCCAGAGAGACGGATATTATGAGTCCTGGGTGTTTAACGAACAACATGACATGCCACACTCTTGAAGAATACAAGTGCAGGTCTTCAGCTTTCACAACAATGGATCTCATTTTGGGAGGAAAAATAAAAGGTACGATTTAAATTTGTTTAATCTTTTGCTTAAGTAAAAAATGTGGTCATAGTCACCATAACAGCACTGAAATTCAAGCCCTGCTCTGTCCAGAGAATGAATACTGTTATGGTTTATGAGCAGCATTGAAAAGATAAACAAAATAAAAATAAAACACTCATGAAAGATCAGAATAAACCTTGTGTTACTCTTGGTACACATGTAACAATTAGGAGCTAGGTCTTGCAACCTTTATTCCCAACAATATCAATAAGATTACCGAGTAATCCTCAGAGGGTTTCAGGATCAGACAATAGTGTTCTGCTGTGTTTTCATATAACAACATATCTCAACACATCTTTCAACATCTTTAGCCAGAAAGTAAATTGGTTGCGTAGCGATTCTGCACGAAGGTAAAACAGAAAAGGCTCTCGTCCCTCTCTGCACAGAAAGGCACCTTAATACTTAATGTGATTAATTGAGGGGAGATTAATGACTGAGTCAACAATCATTCCCATCCAGAGTGTTTGCATAGGAGTGTGTGGGTATGCTTGCAGGAGTACACTTGTGTGCAAAAATCAAACACAAAACCTGATCACATGTTCACAGCTGGAAACTGTGTTCGCCTTTATTCAGTAAGGTATAAGGCACTATCATTTAGCTCTCCCACAGCAGGAGGAAAAATGGTGCCACAGAAGAGAACTATCACATCAGACACACTCCAGGGGTCTCTTTTACCTACATTGTTCCTCTCCCAAATGTAGCTCTTTAAATTTTAAATAGAAAAAGACGACACAGAAACATTGTGAGGCACAAAAATGTCACGGGGAAAAAAAACGTGGAAAACATTCCTCATTAAGCAAGGTAAATACCCTAAAGTTCAGGTGTAGCTTTGATGGTGCACTGTATGCCTTTAAGACTTAAAGAAACACCCACATCAAAGTGTTGTCTTAAGATGGTGGGGCTTTAGTTCAAACATAGCCAAGTTGTACAATAGCTGATGTGGTGAATGTCTACACTATTTTTATAGTGAATAAAACATGGCAAAAACACAGGCTGAACAGCACATTTTCCATTTCTTTTTTTTTTTTTTAATTCAGAGAGGATAATGTGTATGTTCATATATTTACAGCAAGCTACACCTGAAACATCAGCTCAACTTTATACATCTTTCTTGTGTTTTAATTACTTCCCTAAATGTTCAGAGGAATGTTCAGAGAAACCCAGCAGAAACATTGCTAAAGCACACAAACATCGCAAGTTAAAAAAAAACTCCAGGATATATTTTTTTATTCTCAATATATTTTTCAAGGTAGAAAACGCATTCTGAGAATCCAGATCGATATCACTACGGAAGAGTTTTCTTCTAGAAGATTCTCAGTGTATTGCTCTCTCATCTTGTTGATTTGCATTTCCTCATTTTCTCAATACAGCTTTCACTGTGCTTATTTTAATTCCAGTGTGCACAGACCACAGACATTCCTGCCTTCCTGCCCCACTTGAGCCTGTGTTCAGCTTGTGAGGAATGGGGCTTCCCACTGCATCCCACTGGGATCCCACAGTTCCCCCAACCCCTGCCCCACTGCTGCACCAGCCATGGGAAAAAGCTACACAGAGCCAAGGAAGGTGCTTTGGAAAGCAAGTGGGACCTCATCCAGAGGGAGAAGAAATAGATATTTCCACATATGATCCAGGCAAAGTTGGTAGCACCCAAAAAAACCTTGGAATAAATTTTAATCTACACATTTCAAGTATTAACCATTGGCCCAATTCAATAACGATTGGCTTTCAGAAAAAAGGGCTGCCTGTGGAAATCCCATCTATGGAATACTTCAGTATTAGCATTAATACCTTCTCTAGGAGGTGTCTTGGATTTTAATTATGCTGCCCTCAGCAATGATTGTTTATTTTAATATTTATTACTTTTAGCGGAAATTGAAATAGAGCTGAAGCAAAACAAACTGTTGTTCATATTGGCTAATACATTTGTTAAATATCCATACAAGCCACTTAAAATGATCAACTGGGTAATTAAAAATAGAGATGAAAAAATGTAAAATTACTATTTATCTAAGAGAGCTAAAAAAGTTCACAAGAGAAATATCGTCAGAGTGCAAACATGAACTGTAAGACCTACCTTCTCTGGTATCAAATTCTGAATAAAAATACATCCATTAAACAAAGGTTTAAAGATAAATTATTTAAAAATACATCAATAAAACATTAAGCAACGCTGCTTGCTAAAGAAATACAAGGCCAAGCAATCATACCTTCCTTAGCCATGATGAAATCATAGAAGGGAAAAAAAAAATACATAAACCACTTCATGTAGCTCAGTGATGTATTATTTGATAGGAAACACTTCCCTGCGAGTGTCCATTAACTGATGCTTACACTGTAACTCACAGTCTATGACATCCATATGAATCTCAAATGAATTCACTCCTATCACTGCTGGTTAAATGAATACTGTGTGGATTGGGGCTCTTTTTTGAGCAGATGCAATCTGTTCATGTATGATGAGCTCTATCTGAATTGAAGGGGTTGCAGTGAGCTGGGTACAAGGAAGATGCACAAACAAGCACGAGAGGTTTAATCCAGCAGCACACGGAGATCAGGAAGACGCTGCATGTTCTGAGGAATGGGAGGGGAAAAGCAACTGCATAACATGGTAAAGATCAGATCCTAGCCATGATATTAAAGAGTAACGGGAATGCACACAGAAAGAGTAAGAACCGCTATTGTGTATTGACAGAAGAGAAACAATGCACCAGAGCGTGAGAGAAAGATGCTGTTGGGGAAAAAAAAAATTGGAACAGAAGGGAAATGAAGAGCCTTATGGTATGTGAAGATTAGGTAGTGATTAAGGACATGTTAGAAAAACAACCTGTGAGGGAGACTAATTGTGACCAAAGAGAAAAAAACAAAACACCTGAAAAAAGAATGGACAGAAACAGATACAACCTCCCATTTCAGAAAGAACAGCACAGGGCCAGTCCAGCATCCCAGGACAAGGATTTCTTGGAGAATGGCTGACACAAAGACAAGGGGAACAGAAATCAAACAGGTCTGTCACAGCAGAAGAACCAACTGTGTTTTTTCATAAATAGCCAAACAGAAGTGAGGGCTTAGTCCCACAGAAAACCCCTACTTTAGATTCAGAGAGCCTGCCAATGGAGCTAATCCTGTAACCAGCCATGATCCAACTCTATAAAGTATCCTCAGAACTGCTGCTGCCACCACTTGTAGCTCCCGCTGCTCGTTCTTCACTTCACAGCATTTCTAAGACAGATTGTCTTGGGCTTTGAAGAGTTTACTCAACAGGGAGATGAGCAAAGAAGAAGGAAAAGATGTTAAAAGTTCCACTACTGCTGTGGCTCAGAAGTAGGACTGGTTTACTTAAGCTGCCTGCCAGAATCACTACTGCACTTTTTAATGAACATATCATTTATTCCCCATGAATGCTGGCTGACATGGAAACGGAGGAGGGAGCCCAAACAAGCTGAACCAACTCCTTCCCCATCAACGCAAACACACAGAAGACTGAGCTACAAAACATGAGAATGCAGCTGTCAGCAGAGAGGGCTTTGTACTGTTGTGTCCTGTCTGGGCCACGAGTGATTCCAGTTCTACACCAATCTGCAATGATCAGAATGAAAATATTTAAAGCAAAGGGCAAAAGAAACACAATATACATACAAGAGTGGTATTCCCTCTTTCCATATTTGCAGGAAAAAAAGAGACACATATATAGTAGCTTTCCCACATGCATCCATAAAACCACATTTTATGCCAACATTTTTAACAATTGTTTTCTGCCTTTCTTTTTGATGTTTTCCAACCTTTCTGTCAAGATAGCCTCTTTCTCACAGAGCCACATGCCAGTCCTCCCCGAAGACAAATTTCCTTGCCAGAACAATAGGCAGATGTTCTGAAATTGCCATAAAATAAAGCCTATTCTTAAACAAACACTGTTTGATACAGAGTCCAACAACTGAAGGCCTGGAGCAGTTTGCCTGGACATCACTGGCTCCCAGGTGGAACACAGCTCCAACAAGCTTTGTGTCCCTGGGTTTGAAGATGGCAGTACCGGCTCATTCTCGTATTCTGAGATAAAATGCTCATGGAGTTAGGGGAAGAGCTTTACATAAGGCTGGGACACTGCAGCTACATGTGCACTATCAGGTGTCACAGCCCTCCCCAGCTCCCTGGTGTGCAACAGCCCATGCCTGGGACCCCCAAACACATTTTGGGGCACTTATGTGATCCCTGTCTGGTCTCAAGACCCAATACCTGTGAGTGGCGCACACAGAGTTGTACCTCTGTGCTCAGTTCCATGTGCTTTGTAGCCAGTTCCAATTGACCTGCACTGAGAGGCAAAGCCTGGGATGTGGGGCCAACAGGATGTGGCAAAAGCACAGGATGTAGGGCCAATGCTCAAAAGCCTGCTCCTGATCCGCACCAAAAGCCTGCAGTGGAGACACCCAGCTTGGGCTGCCAGCCTTTTTGTACAATTTATTTAAAACTGTCTCACACCATATTTTAAAAATACAAAAAATCATTGAAAAACTGAAATCTAGCAGGGGGAGGGAAAAAAAAAGATCGTAAGTGTTCAATAGTTAATGTTACATTCAGCAGTAATTACTTAACACATACAAAGCTCAATTGCATAACCTACAATTCTCCCACTTTGTGTAGGCTCCTTTGCTCCTACTTTAAATAAAAGAAATTCTTTTCATTTTGTCAAGAAAACTTTTCTCTACCTCACTACTGCATGACAAGGGAACAGATGGCAATTTAAGGGGAGAATTTATGAGAGCCACAATCTTAATGTTGCATAAAGAAAAGAAAAAGACTCGCATCAAAACCACTGACAAATGTACTTGCTAATATTAATGCACTCCCCATTCATCCAATATGCTTCCTAATTGCTTTTCTGTACATAATAATGTGGCACCTGCTGCTCAACATTGCAAGCGCATCAGGATTTCTCCAAAGTCAAACAGCTCTGCAACTGGCCCTCTCCCAGTGATAAATGTAGAGCACTGTATCACGCACAGTTCCTGTCAGTGGCATAATTAAAATTTTATACTTACAGAAAAAGATAGTAAACAATCAGTCCTTAAATGGATTCACAAGAGGAACTCTTGTTACAGCCAACTTTATAATTAGTATGCATCATGTAATGCTAATATATCCATGACAAGAAAATAGGAAAAATGTAGGAACTCAGTTGTTCTCTTTAATGCAATGTTAAACTACACACCAAAAAATGAAAGCAATCAGCCTATTGTTATTTCAGTCTTCTATTTCTGCTCTTCATTTTCCATTGAAAATAGCTCGGCACATTTTGCACTGGAATGATGGTCGCTCCCTAGTGCCACATCTCTGGAATTTTGAAACAGCCACTAGGATAGGTTTCAGCTTTATGATGTTTATTCATTTTAATTTTACATTAGACGAAAAATATAATTTATTTTGAACAGAGCTTGGGCCAAAACGCACCATCTTTATTAGTTGACAAAACTCCCACTGACAAAGACATCCCAAACATTTCAATATATTTTTCTGCCAAGGTGGTTGTGCATCATCTGAAATGTGACAGGCTATAGGCAAAAAAAAAAAGCCTTCCCATCAAATGTCCTAAATTAACTCCCGAGCCTGACAATATTAAGCACAGAGATGCCATATGCTTTCTGTTTCTTAGTGAAACTATTCTATATCTATCTGCTACAGAATACACACATGGATTTGCATAATGCATGGCTACTCTGTACATTGCAGATTATAATCTGAATATTTATGATAACATTTCAGCCTGCAGATATATGCACCTTACGGATATTTTTGCTTACAAATGTGCCGTTTACACTCATGCCTGCTCATTCAAACATACGCACACACTTCTGATTAGTTTTCTAATTATTTTTAAATTATTTGAGAGAATAATTTTAAAAATATAGCTATGGAAAAATCTGCTGTACCCCAAAAATCCATACACTCTATGTGTGCAAGTCTACAATAATTTAGTGCTCCAAAGTTGAAAGTAATGTGCAATCTCATGCATGTATTTTTAACTAAATCAGTGGATTTTGTTTTTAAATGAAAGCTGTGTACTACATTTAAGAAAATTTTTATTCAGGGCTTCTATTAGTTTGATTTGTAGTATTTGAATTATCTTCTTAAGAACTGAGTGCAAAAATATTTTTATAGCCTATTCAAAGAAACATTTTCAAATACTATTATTTATGATATTACCAGCCAAATCAGAAGCATGGCTTTGCAAAAAAAAAAAAAAAAAAAAAAAAAAAACCAAACCCAAACTTTCATCCTTTTTTTAATACAAATAATATGCAAAAAATAATTTTGAGGTGAAATATCTTCTGGAGCAGAATATAAATGTTTCCTTTTTACCAATCTCAGTGAAGTGTAATGCATGCTTGGAATATGTCTTGGCAGGGAGACAATTCCAAATGCCCCCGATTCACAAAGACATCCTGGTAGCCTGCTTAGAATATAATAGTTCAGATCTAAATCTTCTTTATCTTCACTGGGTGTGATGATGTGCCTGCCAAAAATTAAAATACCCTTCCAAATCAGTGCTGCTGTGTTCCAGAGGGGTGAAGGTTCCTGAGCTGGGAGGCAGCGCAGAGGTCTGAGGCACACTTGCATTTACACAGTGCTCTTTTCTCTGGGCTTTTCAAACAAGAATGGTGCAAGATTATCTCCATTTATAGCTCCAACATTTTTATAGAGAGTGCTATTTCTTCAAAGGAATATTGCAGAACATCTTTTTAAAATGTTCAAGAATCTGAAAACATGAATAGCAATGAATCCATTTCTATATAAACATCCTCAGTGTCCGCCTAACTGGAGCTATCAAAAGCTTCATTCTTACAAGCAAGTGAAAAATTCTCAAGGCAGGCTCCTATCACTCAGTTACAGAAATGGCCCCATTTCAAGGGTCAGAATTGCAGTGTCAAAACAAGAAAAAGCAAATATTTATTTTTATTCTTTTTTAATGTAAATTCCCATGAACAAGATCGTCACAGGGTATAAAGAAAATCTGGTGGTGACCTCCAGGATTTTTTCTGAAGACAAAGAGAACAACTGCTGGATTACAAATGTTTGGGAAAATTTAGCCCTTCAGGTTTAGTAATGAGAAGAAGGAAAAAAAAAAAAAACACAAGAAAACACAGCAAATCACAAGTCTGAGAACTCAAAGCCACAAGGTAACTTGTGATTTGGAATATATTGCTAAATTATTAATTGGTTCCCAGCACCCATCAATGCCAACTCCTCCACATCCCAAAAGTTTTCTCTGTGGATTATGACAAGAGATGGTGTTGGTACAGGATGGAGCGGGGAATTTAAAATCTCTGTTTCTCCAGTTTGGGATGGAAGAGATACTCCTGCAATTGCCATTCCTAAAACAATGCCAGGAACAGCAACAAACAGGTGGAATGAGATCACTTTTGCACAACTGGTTGGAATAAGGCAAAGTCATTCCTGGTGTAACTTCATAGGCACCAAGTGAACTCCATGCAGAGTCATTTGGATCAGTAAATATAAGGAGATGATCCCTTGTCACTGTCCCACTAATCCTGCTCCCACTGCTGCTAAAACTCAAACTCCAACTGTTTTCAGTGATGCAGAATTTGGACTTCTCAAAAATCTCTTAAAACCTCTGCAATATTCTCAGCAATATGGACAGAAGAAAAAATGCCTGTTTACTCTCCTTTACTGACAAAAGGTTTTCCAGGTGAACTGGACCAGACAGAGAATGGCATTCCTGTGAAACAGGGAGTGGCACTGAAGTATTGGTTATTCCCCCTGCTTCACTAGATCCCTCTCAGCAGGAAACATTATACTTTAATGCAGATTTCCAGGATTTCCCTAGTCAGCTCCCCATACAGCACATGCAGGAGTTAGACAGCTCTTGCAGTTCTGTTAAGAACCATTTTACATTAACCCAACTTCCATAACCTACCTAATATAACACAAATATTAATACATTATAGTTATTTCATCTAATTAGCTTTTCATTGTTTTAACCCAAGTGCAATCTCACATCATGTTCTGCAGTTCCCTAATACTGGATGTACTCAGCACAATATGATCAATGAAAACATGTACCAAGCTCATTAAAACACAGTTAAAAATCTGTCTTAGCAGAAGCCAAACTGAACCCCTCCATCTCTGGCAAAGACCAGTTTTTAATTCTGCTATGACTTCATGTCACTGCAAACTTCTTCATATGGAAAAAGCTCCAGCTTGTACCGACTGTGGCAGCCTGCCTGCTCAGGGGACAAGCTGGTGGCAGTGCAGCATCCCAGATCTCCTCTAAAGAAAATTCCAATTCTATGTCTTAGCCTTAATTTTTAAAATCTACCAGGATGGGCCAGGCTCAGACTGCAGCAAATAATATTTGTCCTTTCCCAACAGGACCTCTCCTAACAAACACATTGGTGGCAATTCCTGGGAATCAGCTGTGTGCATCCCAAAATTTGCAGTTTTCCCTGGAATGTGGCTGAGCTGGGGCTCAGTTCTTCACCTAGCACAGATTTATAGACACAGCTTCACATGGGTAGCACCCAGCTGCTGTCCCTCTGCAAACTATCACATGTAGCTAGATTTTCTTGTTGGAATCTGTTTATTATCAAGAAATTCTATTTTTCCTTTAAAAATCAAATTTTAAAAAGAAAATTTTTAGCCATCCTGGTTACACAGAGAAACTGAAAGTATATCTTAAATATGTATTTCAGAAGGTTGAAATGAAAAAGGCAAAGAGCCCAAAACCACCAAATGTATTCATTAAAAAATATAAAATAAAAATCAGGTGATTTGCAGCCCTACCTCATGATTTTTTAATGCTTGGGTTTCCAACAATGCAAATGCTACCATGAACAATAAAATATTAAAGCAACAACAGTGATGCCTGTGAAGAATAGGAAACCCAGATTTTTTGGCAGAAAGGCAGGGATGTGGTACATATTGTCAAAACTTATTAGAAAAGTCACAAATCTTCACAAATATTTCAGGGCAATATAAGACAGTTCACAATAGGTTCAAATACCTTCAGAATATGATAACAACAGAGAAGAATTTTTTTTTTTTTTAATTAAATAAATAAAAGTGGGGGGAAGAAACAAAATAAAATAGCTCAACTGTGTGACTATGTAGTCATTCTAGAAAAATATAAATAAAGTATTGCAACTTCTCTCACTGAGAGGAGGTATCATAAAAACATGAAACATTTGTTCTCTGTTTTTTTAAAATTATGTTTCCTTACAAATATCTTCCCACCTTAGAGAGAGCATTTCAAGCATCTCCATTTCCTTTCTGCATATACAGACGCTAAAGCTACAATGTAAATGTTGAGCATTTACCTAAAGCATTGCTAAAAATAATTATTCCTCCCAAATAACTCACTCCTACTGGATATTTACTTCCAGTAGCTTTCAGGAGAAGACTCTTCTGTGAATCTTCTTCTCAGACCTATATTATTACTCCAACACAGGGTAAATGAAGGTTGGAATATACTTCCCAAGTCCATTAAAATTATGGCATTAACCAATCATATTTTAGCATGCCAAGAGGAAATAGAGGCAAGCAAACCCCCAACCTGGAAAGATTTTTTTTCCCCCCACACTAGTCACAAAGCCTTAAAAAATTCTAGAACCGCATCTTTCAAACTGGTTCAAAACGTGCTATAAAATTATTGTAAGAAAAGCACTTATTTAAGGCAGAGCCTTTCATGTCAAAGAGTGTTCCTTCTCAAAACAAGCAGATACTCCTTTAGATATCATGGTGATAAAATAACTATATGATATTTCTCAATTTAATATGGACTAGAATTCAGGAAACATGTTTTTTGTGTTCTTGTTATTAAATCCATGTTAAATGTATTATGTGCTATATGTCATTTCCCACCAGCTCTGCCATTAACTCCATACCAGCTGGTGCTCACTGCACTAAACTCTAATATAATGAGCTCAGATATTGCTCACAATTCCAGAGTTAAGCTGAAAACATCCTCCAAGTATAAAAATAAAAGTCTGATTTTTTCACCTAGCAAGAAGATAAAGTTAACACCTGTCTTAATTTGAAATTGTCAGGGGTTTGAAATATATATAAACATATACATCTACAAAAGCAACAAAGAAAAATCACAGTTGAAACAACTCCAAATTTCATGTTTGTCACATGCACCACCACAAGAAATTATTTTAAAATGGTTGTGCCTTTCTGACTTGTGTCAGATAGTCCCTGTAGGGTTAAAGGTTCAAAACCACAAAGTAAAGGCTGTGCGTGGTTATTGGCTTTCTATACAGTTTCTGTATCTTGTGATTTTAACGTCATTTTAGGACGTGATGCTATTACTGGATACAACGCAGGAAAGTCTTTAATGTTAATTAATCTTCCTCACACTTGGCTCTCTCAGCTGCTTCTCCAAAGGAGACAAATGCTACAAATACAGTGTCTGCAACACAGGGCAGGAAATCTGGAGTGCTCCTGGACACCACAGCCCCCACCCAGGACACAGGTCAGAGACAGAAGGAGGTACCCAGCAATCCAGGGACCTTCCATCAATCCTGCCTGCAAACCTGGGGGGACGGGCCCAGGAACAGCAGCCCCCACACCCAGACCCACTGGTGGCAGCCCTGGCACAGTGACACCTGTGAATAGCACAGCATGTATTTGTCTTAAAGGACAATTCCTAATGCCCTAAGAGATAGCATTCAGCATTCATCACCCTCTGATACCACTGTCCCTCTCAATCTTCCAGTCCTCTTCTTGGGATCCATAATCACCTAGAGGGACCATACACAAATGCGCATTAGCCAGTACGGGGCTCTCCTTGAGGCCCTGACAGAGCAATGGGCTTACACATGAAATATTCTGATTGTAGACACAGCTTCTCATTTCAAGTTTTCTTCACCTTGGGACAATCATTTCAAAACAGACTACATGTGAAGCTATGTGTCTTGCCAAGATCCAGCCCCACAAGGCCCCATGGATTTTGGGAAACCACTGCTGTTAGAGAGAGCGTGACTGCTGGTGGGCAGCAGCATTTGTCCCCGAGAGAAGAGTTTATGAGAGTAGGAAAAGTTATAGTGCATTTAGGGTGGGAAATAAATTTTTGATGACTCTAAAATGATACATCTGTGCATAAGTATAGACACATGCATACACTGAAGTGTGAGTCTGTAAAATAAACAGCAGCATTTCCCTCTGTATGGAAACCCAAATTTCCATCATCCTCAGTCTTAGTACATGAAGTATTCAGTTAAACATTTTTAAAGCAGCTACTGATTTTGCATCCCTCAAACTTTAGAGGCACAATGGGAAATGCTATTAATGCACTGGATTTTTGAGCAGGGGTCAGGACTTTCAGGGAAATGGCACTTTTTGAGAGCATCCCAAACCTGAAGGCATTGCACCCATTTGCCATTTCTGCAGTTCCACAGGGCTCAGGTTACTCTGATGGTTTCCAGCACCTCTGGGCCAACCTTACCCAACCCCAGGGTACTTAAACTCCCATCACAAATCTCAAGCATTCGACTTCTTGCTTCTTATCCATCATGATGAACTTGGTAAGACTCTCTCTAAATCCCTCCAGCAGCTTCCTTGGCATCATCACTAGAAATTAAGGCATTTTGTCCTTTCTTTGATGGAACTATGCCTCTCCCACATCCATCTACTCTCATTTCCATGCATCACTACCAGAGATGAAACTCTGAGAGCTTTGGCAACTCCCAGACTGCAAGGCCACAACCTCCTCTCTCAATCCCCTCCTTCAGATTCCTCTCTGAGGCAATGTTTATAAATAATCACAGAATTCTTTACCAGATGGGTGGAATTTGGCCTTTACTACACAGACATATATAAAATAGTTCTTTAAAATGCAATGTGCATAAAAATATAACCGAAGGAAGGTTCATAAGGAGAAAGAATATGTTTTATTTAACTAGCTGATAGAGTCTGAAGAAACGGACACGTTCACTTCTTGGCTATATCATCTCATTTGGTAAATAAGATTACCAAATCCTTCCATCCCTTGCACCCAGAGGGAAGCTACAGCAACCATCCTCCTGGAAAAATGTGCATTTTACTGCACCCTCCTCCTAAACCAGCGAGCTGCCAGTAATGCTCCTGCCACAGAAAGAATCTACAGCAGGAAACAGTTCCTCACATACAAGACACCCAGCCTCCACTGTGGTTTAAAAATCTGGATGTACCTGAAGTAATTCAGGGGAAAAAATATGACAGGAGTCTTGATAGTGGGTAAGCATGCGATAGAGAGAGGGATACAAACATATGAGCACGTATTAAAAATATACACCTGCATATTAACCATGTCCATGCATAGGTGGTAAGCTCCTTACCTGCAGTGACATGTGGAAATATTGCAATAATGCTGAGGATGAAAGGAGGTATATTATGCTGTGGGGAGAGGGCTATATGCATGTTTTATTTGCTTGAGTTACAGTGAGTTGTGACTGCCTGTGACATTTGGCCATACTGCAGCCTCCAATAAACATAAAACAAAGTCTACACTGCCCCTTTAAAGACGTGTTTTCCATTCATTCCATAGGGCTGAAATGTGTTCTAATGCTTCTGAAGGGTTTTAATAAATATGAGTATGTACAAAATGCTGCTGATGACTCAATTGCTAAATCACTTGTAACAGCTGTAGCGCTGTGATCTCTTCTGAAATAAATTATGTCATGGTGATTACCTAAGAAAAGTGCGTTTCTCATATGATTTTGTATGTTGCATTATAGATTAAACGGGGGCATGGTGTGCATTTATTCTACAGCCTGCATTTAGTGCAGGTGGACACACCATCACAGAGATATACGGGTGTCATTTCTGTGACACCACAAGCACAGCTGGAGGAAGGACACACCGACGCTTTTTGGATTCCTCTGCCAAATTTCCTCATTTCATCAGTCACCATTTCCTCTTCCTAGAACTGATCAAGGCTTTAAGAAAAAACAGAGGTTTAGTCTCTCCATTTCATCCAGTGCATTATCATTGTAACATTAATCTTTCTGGAATGGATTTCATTTTATCTGCTTGCATTTCATGGCTAGGTAAAAGTATAAAAAAATGCACTTTTATTTTCCAAGGGAACATTAGCGCCTAACATTAGTAAGGGTAGAAGTAAAGCTCTTGCTTTAAATAAATTTAACAGACATGCTGCCATCAGAGGGAGGGCCATAATATTTTCGCATTAACTGATGATTTTTTCCTAAAAATATGTTCTATGCCAATAGGATAAAGAGCTGCTGATTCAGGAAAGGACACTTTCTACCCAAAGAAAGTACAATATATTTTTATTATTAGAAGTAGCAGTGAGCAATTTTCCTCAAAACAATGTGCCATAATTTATACACATTGTTAGGGCAGTATTTTATACATGTAAGAAAGTAATAGGGCACTGACAAGGTCCAACTGAATATAATATAGAAGTCACTAAAACACAACAGGAGCCCTTTGGAGGGTTACAAAATGAAAATACATGAGTAGTAATTAAAAGGACTATAGAAGAAAACCCCTCCATTAAATAAGTTACAGGTGGGGTTCCTTTGACTGTGTTCAGCTCAAACGCTAAGGACCATGAACAACATAACCCCATCTTTTTAACTTTACCAACGCAATTTCAAATACTTCATTAAACTTTCCAAACACTGGCAAAAAACTTTTATCAACTTTATGTGTTAAAAATGAGGCTTTTTGTGGCAGGCCTCTGCAGATCAGTATAAATTCAATCCAATTTAAAGCCCAGTAACAATGTGGGCAGTCTCAGACTATTACTTTCAATGGGATGGAGTCCCTAAGGATGACATAGACTTAGTCCCATTGAAAGTAATGGGGTAAGCAATCACATGCCATTACTTTCAAGGAGACTCAGTCTATACTATCCATAATAACATGGCAATATAAATCTGGACTGACTCATCAGCATGAAGAATGAAAATGTAAAAGAACGGCAAAGCGGCAAACGTGCACCCTGAGACAAAAAACAGCCCCTTGGTTTCTCTGCATCCATAACTCATCAGTGGGGGAAGTTTATTACAGGAGAGGTACAGAACAGACTGAAAAGGCACAGGAATGCAAGGTGAGACATGAAAAGCAAGAGGAGGCTTCAGCAACTGAGAGTTCTTTTAGTCTAAACTGCCCCTCTTTATTTTTTTTTTTTTTTTAACAAATTGTTCTGGTCCTTTAAGTCCTCAATTTAATTTTTTTATGTTTCCTAAATCCGGCAATATGAAAAATATTTGTTCATGGAGACTGTCTCTCCATAAAGCCATTTATTTTTCATTTTTTCTCCTCAGTGTACAATACAGACAGCTACAAATAGCCTCTGCAATCTTCCTCTCTGCAAATCAAAGACATTAATAATATATTAAAAGGCTAGATAATTCTGAGCAGGTGGACAGGGTGGTGATTGATCCATTACTGTGCAAATACCTTGGTAATGGATTGTAAAAACTTAAGATCCACAAAACAAAGAGATAACAAAGCCCCACCATTAAGACAGACACATTTATGGCTAGTAAATTTTTTACAGATTAATAGAAAAGACCGACTCAAATCTTCCCCTTGATCTAAGAATAATGCTCAGGTTAGCAAGGCTCAGGAGTAACAGCCATTGGTAAGAAGTAAAGCAGAAGCCCTGCCCTGTACCTGCAGGGTAGATAAGATGATTTATTTCCATGAGGAACTTGCCACAGGTTCAGTAAAACAGCCAAAAACATTTCTGTAATATTCACACACCACTATAAATCCCTTTGTTGATCTGCTACTATCTTGACTAAAAAATAACCCTAATAAGAACACCTAGTTTGCATATAAGCCAACTTTTTTTTTTCCATTTCCTGCCACTTTCCTGGGCAGTTAAAAATGTGAATATAAACATTTATATATATACATACGTGCATTAGAACATTTCCTCCCCAGTGGAGTGATGCAAAAGAAGTCCTCTGGCTATTGAGCAGTGATTGAGAATATTGAATCTTTGCATTACATAAATTGTTTCAAGGATAAGAGTTGGAATAAATCACAGGCACCCTAAAAGTTTGGGTAAGAGTCCCAAGTCATTCAGTCATGGAACTCTTTGCTAGAGAATTACATGACTGTGACACAATGAATCAGCATTTAGTGGTTGTCAAGTTATAATTGTCACAGAAAACCCTAATCCTGCTGAATCCAGAATGGATTTTGACATATGGGATGGGGGCACAAATGATATTTTAAAACTAAATTTTGTCACCAAAATAAAAAAAAAATACTAATTTTGCAGCAATATGATATTAAATCCCACGATATGAAAACGTAAGTACATAAAAAATAAATATTTAACAATTATCTGAATGCTGTTCTTTGAACAGGAGGTAAATTAGATTTAACCTTAGGCATATAAAGTCTTCATAGAAGGTTTGTTGCAAGAACTGAACCCTACACTTTTCATCCCATAATAAATATTTCACTGACAGGCTACTTCATCTGTTGACTTATTGAATCTTTTACCAGAGCCTCAGCAAATGCCAGGTTTTGGGAAATGCCCAAATCCCTGCAGTTAAACAGGATTCTTACAGAAATACCTGGAGCTTTGGCTGATGCCAGTTCACCAGTTGGAGTTTGCTCCTGGAAGTGCAGAACTAGGCCAGTTCTGCAAAGGGCACAGGGTAAGACTTGTAATCACAGCAATTTCTTCAGTATAATATTGTTATTCTGGAAACATTTTCATACATTGATGGGTTTATCTGCTCCTTCCAACATAGAGAAGATGCTGCTTTGTGCATTTCATAATCCTGCAGCTTTAACCAGTTGCTGCCTTTCCTCCTCGTGATTCCAGCCAGACTGAGCACCACAGCAGCAGCTTATAAATGTAATGAAGAAAGAGCTAATGGTTTAAAAAAAATCTCGAGATAGCTCCCTTCTTGCTATACGTATTTACATTGCAGTCTTTCTCCTTTCTCTTTTTTTAAGTAGTCATTTCCCTTTCTTAAAAAAGCAAAAATCTTTAAAAGACAGAAGAAAAAAGCTCCTTTAAAAGGAAAGGAGAAAAAATGGACTGTGACCCTTAAAAATAATTGAAACATTTTTTCAGAGAGGAAAAGAAAATCTCACCATATCAAGTATTAGAATTAGAACACAACCAGTTGTAACTTTGAACAGCACCTGTTTACTCAAGTCTCTAAAAGTGCATGTGTAAAACACAGGCCTTAGTAGAGCAATATCATTTTTTTTCCCTAAAATATTTTTCTGTCTGTTTTTGCACCTGCATCTTGGTAAAAAATTTTTAAGCTATGAAAAAAAAAACTCTGATGGGCAGGATCATATTTATAGGAACAATTTGTACTGAATGTGTTTGTGCATGGCAAAGAATAGAAATATTTTTTAAATTAAACTATTGTGCTTCTAAGTAGTTAAATGTTATGTATAATTTCATAAACAATAAATAATAATAACAGAGGTAGCATAATGAAAACTGTCAGCTTGTTTAGCAAACATGCCGTAGCATATATATAGTACAGCACAGCTTAGTATACAGGTCCTAGGAATGCATACACCTTTCTTGATGATTTTGATAATTTATTTGTGATAATTTCTGGTTTCAAAACATGCTGCCACATTCAAAGGATGGCTATGTTTAATTAGAATTTAATATGTCCTTGGGTTTTAGCCAAAGGTGGTGTTTGATCCCACACTCAGATCTATGGGCAGAAGCAGCAGCAGGCACTGTACGTCATCTAATATTATCCACCACAGTCGTGTGGAGTATCCAATTTTACAACACCCAGGCACTACATCCAGGAGTATCTCAGATAGAATTGAGTGTTTAGACCTCTCTTGCACCTGCTGACAACACTCACTTCCTACATGGTTACATCATCTTGAAGTGAAACAGGTTGCAGTGCAAATCTTTTTTTGTTGTCACTTTCAAACAGAAGTCCAAGTTATTTACATATTTTTGGAGTAGATTTGAAGTACAGTAAAAAAAAAATTGGGGTGTTCTTTGTGGCTTGCATATTTTAAGTTCACAAAAAACTATGCAGTAAATAAATCATTGATACATTAAGAATGATTACCACAGTGTAAAGTGGAATGTTGAATTACCTCGGATATATTACCCACAATGCTTCTCAAGGCAGCAGCTAATTAGCAGGAGAAAGGTCACACAAAAAAATAATGTGATTAGAAGAGGTTGAAAGAAAAAAAAAATAGCCACATATTTGGACATAGCCCAAATTTCCTTTTTGCCACTGTAACTGAAAACCATTGCTTCAATATTTAATGAAATGCTTATGTTGCAGCACCTGGTCACATTGTCAGCAGCGCCTAAGCACTGCCTCCCCTGTGGGTCATTACTGCAGCCATCTGAACGGGGGCAAACTGTTCATCGACTACAATAATGCCACTCTTTAAGAATCTACAGCTACAAAACAGCAGGAGACAGAGTTACTTTGGCTCTGATCTTGGGAAAAATGGCTGGGGGCAAAATGCTGTTTCCTACCATCAGAGAGTGTACAGTTAGCAATAATTCTGTAAGTCAAAGCCCAGGCACCAGCCCCAGCTTGGCTGCCCTGCTCTGCTTTTCCTCCCTTTGCAGAAACCTCGCAGCTCCTGGTGAGAGATCCCTGTCAACAGGAAAACAGTAGTTCACAGTCCCCTGCTAATGATCCAATGCATCAATAGCTCAAACAATCACAACAAGCAGATGTCCTAAGTTAATATAGACTTTCCTGGGATTTTACTTGTGAAACATTGCTTTAAAAGGCATTAGTCTTTTGTCCTCGCTAGAGATCTGCTAAATCCTGGCACCAATTCCTTGGGTATGTGAACCCCAGCCTAATGGAATTTAATTACTTTAGTGGTATTAATCATCTGTACAGTAGAGCAAAGAGTATTTTATTACCACTTTTAAGGGTTATCAGCACATTTATTTCAAATGAACTGTCAAACTGCATTACGTGGAAGGCATGCCAGGTTTGAATCCTGCAGCACAGGTGAAAAGACATTTGCTACTTCAAACTCTTGGACATGATGAGGATACCTCTGCCTCTAGCAAGAAACAGAAGCAGTTTATCTAAAATTAAAAACAAACCATCTTTGGTTTTAATGATCTCTTTTTGCTCATATTGGTTTTTGTCAATTTCTAATCTCTGAGCTGGGAAGGGTGCTCTTTTCCGAGGAGAACAGAAACACCAGTTGGTACCAAATAACCTGTGACACTATTACAGGATTAGTTACACAAGAGCAATACCAGTCTTGTCCATTATCCAGCAACAAGCGCTGGCTCAGTAACACGAGGTTTTTCTAATTCACTTTAATACATCAAATCCTCTGCATTCATATACACGGAAAAGTGTGTCTGCACTCAGCGTAGCTTCTACCCTTGCTCTGGAAAAAACTACACATGCCTAAAAGGTGCTCACCAGGTCACCAGCATCTTTCTTTTCTCTTTGCTGGGCATATTTTACACACTGCAAAATTGCAACTAAAATCTAGAAAAAAATAATACCTATTGAAAGATTAATTTTATTTTATTTTATTTATCCCTTTGGTGGGAAGGGGATTTTTTGCCCTGCCCCCAGACTCTTCATAGGTCTTAGACCTGTCCTACACCTGCTTTAAGCACATTGTTTTGCACTCATCGTCTCTCAGACATTCTGCACTGAGTAGCAAATGAGAGCAATTTGTGACACAAGATACTACGACATGTGGGAAAGACACATAATTAGTGTCAGAATGAATGCATTTGCTTTTTAAAGCCTATTTGTCCTAGGATTTCAAATGAATCAAGCTGCTATGTCTCTCTCAACAGCTCCATACTGCTGTATAATGAATTAAAAGCTAGTGTTGCTAAAATGTAAAAGCTTCAGGAATAAAAACTGTATGCATCTCAAAACCAGGGATGAGAGGATCTTAAAAGGCTCTAAACTCTAATGCAGCCTATTTTAAAGCCTTCCAAAAAACTAACCCATTTTGCTAAACAGAGAAATCTCAAGTGAAATCACCCCTTTCCATGACAGATTACTACACATTTACAAAGCTACTTTGAGTCTTGTCTTTTTAAAAGGAAAAACCTCAGACTTCCATCATCTTTGCCCCGTGTCTCAGTCAGGTTCTCCTCCCCAGCTCTCTGCATGCAGCAGTGCACACAGAGCACATCTCAGTGTCCTGTTCAGATAGTTGTCTCAAACAAATCTTCCTTCTCTCTTGCCAGATACACATTCTCATCTGCCTCTGTTTCCTTCCCCTGCTATCCAGATATTCAGAACCATTACCTGCCAGGCACTATCAGTGACACTGTTGTGCCTGCGTCCCCCACCCAGGGACAGCTGGGACCATCCCAGCAGAGGAAAAAGGGCACCTCAGATTTCTTGCCCCTTCTCTGCACTGACTTCACTGATTGTGACCCCTTACAAAACCATGACCTGATACTTTGCTTTTCTGTATTTTAAATATCTTCAGTGGATTAAAAAGACAGAAATGTGGTGCTCACTAGTCCCACTCCAGTGACCCTAAAAATGAGTTGGGAAGTGGATTTGAGGGACCTGAGGCAGCATTTTTCTTCCAGGCACTTGTAATCCGGATTCATTAACTGAAGTTGGTTGTAGCTGAAAAACAACTCTTTAACAGGACATGAAGTTCTCCTAAAATTAGCATTCAGAATAAGCCCAAATAACCAGGCTTTGATCAGTGGAATAGCACTTCAGTTAAGCAGGGGAAGAGGGAGTAAATAGAGCATTTCTGCAGCTATCTTGGTGCTGCTGGTGCCAAACATATCCTGAGCTAACAAGAGCGATGCCCAGCAGGTCACAGGCCCATCTGACAACCCTGTGGCCAAGGTGTTGGTTTTAAAGCACTGTCCACAGGAAGGCCCTGCAGATCCAGGTGGCACATCCTGCACCCCAGACCCACCAAACAGCCTTCTGCTCCCCCACTGCATCCCAGAGTTCCCCAGCTGCAAAGGTGCCCTGTATGTGCCAGCCCCAGGCAGCTGCACATCCAGCCAGCTGACCTCATCAGCTAATAGGAGAGACCCATTTTTAAATGCCACTTTATGATTAGGTAACAGAACAAACACGCACACATGTTCCTGCGAGATAAATGTCTTGGAAGCAGGCGGAGATACAAGGCACAGCCAGATGCCTCCAGTGACCCTGAAAGAATGCTATCTTAATGTAATGCACACCTTTGACTGCCTTGTTGTGTTTAATGCATAAAGTAGCCTCAGACACAGGTTCAGGAAGAGTTGTGAGATATCCCACACGGTGGGTACAGCTCTGGACTAGCAAGTACTTCATTTCAATATTTACAAAGATATTGCTGGACTCTGCACAGTTTTATCACTTTATCTGAAGCATCCTGTGTATCACAGCTCAGGCCCTGCTGCTTTGCTCACACAAGCAAATCTCAGAGTCTCCTAAGACATTTTGCTTATGGAAAGAGTGCAGAATCAGACTTAATTTAGGATAGAAAAAGGAATATATACTGCACCTTAAAGTGAAGATTCAATTTTTAAAATAAGGAAGTCATTTATCAATAAAGCAGCGTGGAAATTATGCAATTAGCCCAATCTTGTTCTGATTAAAGCCAAAAGGAGTCTAGTAAAAGGTGGCAGAATTGGGCCCAAGTCTGAAAAGATTTGAGACCAATTTTCTCTTGTAGCAGTTACTGGAATGAAGAAAGCCTGCTTTTTTTCCAGGAAAAAGGCATGTTTCTTGCCTTGTTCTCAGCATTTTGTCTTCACTCCAGTAAGTCTCTGGCCATCACTTTTAGCATCCATGGGGTTGACCAAGCTAAATGCAGGGAATTATAACTGTGAAGTTCAAAGTCCAGCTCTATTAGCTTTCAAAGGAGCTGTTAAAAGCAGGCTTCTGATGCGCCAGGAGTGGCAAGACTTGCATATAAACTGAATGTTACAGGAATGAGCAGTCGTTGAAGTCAATGGGATTATTCACAGTGCAGGAAGTTAAACATGTGCATCCATTTCGGGGAGCCTCATGCAGAGTACAAACACCCTTAATGCTGTGCATTGCTGAACTTCCTTGTAGCATTTCCAAGCTGGCAGAGGTGGCCTTTCACTAAAACTCCAGAGTGGGGCCAAAGTCGGATTTTGTACAACTTAGCCTAACCCATGGATGCTTTTAAAAGGGACCCAAAAGAGCTGATGCAAGCAATTAGCTGGGAGTTGGGGGTGCTTGTCTCTACAAGCCAGTCTGTCCCTTCTGGTTCAGGTTTAGGAGGGCTTTGTTAATGCACAATTAGTAGTTCTTACAGGCCTCTCGCCTCAGAAATAAGACAAAGCAGTACAGATGATCTGACTTGCAAAGCTTTACCTGAACATTGTTATTAGCATTTTAGTGCTCTTTGCCTGACATCAGAAGAGAGCTGTTCATTGCTGGGTGACCTCCCACAAAGCAATCTGGGTTCACCACAAATAATTGACCCCAAAGTTTAACTCCAAAGAATTCTAACCATGTTTTTAGACAGGGCAGTGTTAAATTGACACAGCATCAAGCTTGCAGTTCCCTCCAGAGAAGAGGGGTTCCTGAAACAGCACAGAAGATTTGGGAACAGTTCTGCAGACATAACCATGCCTGGAATTCCCAGAGAGTTCGGGGAACAGGTCCCTGAGGGAGTGCCAGGGTACAAACCGTTTTGGGAAAATTACTACAGACCGAAATCCTACCACATTCCCTAGATGTCAGCACTCAAGTGACCTTTTCCATCTAATACGAGATCTGGCTGATTACTCAATTCAATCAGTTGTGCAAGAAAACCACAGGCTACAGAGTCAAGTGAACTCTCAGCATGTCAGAGGCTCCTCTTAGACTGAACTACAAGATGTCCATGCAAATATTTGCCAGGCCAACAACAAATTCCAACAGGCTCCACCCCTGGAAGTGTTCAAGGCCAGGCTGGACAGGGCTTGGAGCAACCTGGTCTAGTGGAAGGTATCCCTGCCTATGACATGGGGTTGGAATGAGATTATCCTTCCAATGGGGCTGTCAGCCCCATTAAGATTTTGTCAGAAATAAACTATTCTCAATCAAGATATCTAATGATTTTTAAAAAAACCCAAACCTGAAATGTTTATAGTTAATTTAATCCAAAGTAATATTTATATAATAGTAGAGAGAAAATAATTTTTCAAGAAAATAAACAGTTGAAAATAAAAAAAATCTAGTGAGATTTTTCTATTTTTAATTACAGTAAAATAAGGAGTGATAAATTAGAAATGCTTTGATATTCTTCACAGAATTTGAAATTATTCTAAAGTTAAGTCACATAATGTAGTGATGATCCCTCATTGTCTTCAAGATATTATACTGTAAAATTCCTTATCACCTGCCAACTGGAAAAGAACATTCTCATTCACACCACAGCCACTGTACTGACCGAAAACATTTAGACTGAATTTCAATAACCAGGTTCTGTTTAGGACTGTTCTAATTATTTTTAGAAGATGCATTTTTTTTCTAATGCAAAAAGGTATCAAGCATATGTAACTCGTCTAATTTGTAGGAAATAGTTTCAGACCCCAGGTTAGTTCTGCACCTGGATACAGCCACAGTCTTGATGGAAAATGGGTAAAACAAAAATCAAACCAGTGTGCTCACAAACCCAACTGGCCTTTGCAAGGGAACTAGCAAATGCTTCTTGAAGTTGTCACTTCATCATGAAGAACCCCAGTGTGACATCTCACATTTCCTATGTGGACAGCAGACGGGACAAGAATTCTTGGATGCCCTGGGCACCCTCCCTGGTGAGGAGTCCAAGGAGATCCCAGTTCCTCAGAAAAACTAAAGGCTCAGACAAGCAATCATGGCGATAAATGCAGAAAAATTACTTTGTGAGTAAAGGCAGTAGAGAAAAAAACAACTGGCCAACTGTCCCCAAAAAACGCCAGCACTGGAAATGTAATTTCCTGAGATTACCTGGATACATTGACTCAGTGTCTGCACCTCCAAAGCACTGCACAGTTTTGAGCACCCATACTGGGAATTTATGAGCACAATCCAGAGATTTACCTTTAGCCAACCTTAACCAGACAATTCCTCCCACTCTTGGATGACTTCATGTCAAAGAAGGAGAAGGAAGGCAGGTCTTCACCCCTCATTGAAAATACAACTGCTGGCAGGAACAAGTGGGACTCCACCTCGCATTCCCAACACAGTCCCACCCAGCTGAAAACATAAATTGAAGCTTTTCAGCTTGGTTCACCATAAAGAGGAATCAAACAGTGTCTGTCCTTAGTGGCCTGACAAACCATGGCTCTCCAGTGAGGGCTCCTGATCCAGACGAGACTCAACCAAGCCCAGTGCATCTCTGTCACACCTCACTCACTTCAAACCACAACTCCAAACCTCAGGAAGCTCACTCCATATGCCACCCTACAGAGAATTTTCCTTCATGCTTTTATGCAAGCCTGTAGGCATCCAATGCACTTAGTCATACAATTAAGTGTGATTTTTTCCCTGAAACCAAGCTTGATTGGTGAAAATGCAAATAACTTTGAAAATTGCATTTCTGTGCAACAGATGTTATTCTTACTGTGTTCAAATACTTGGTTGAAATATAAAGCCTAATTTTCTCTGAAAAAAAAAAAAGGAAACACAACAGCTTCTAACAACAGCAAACTGTGATAATGAAAGTTCCGTAGCATGCGTCACTGGATTCCATTTTGGAACTGTGTAATGCACAGTGGTTTTGTCTCATGATTACCAAAGAGTGAATGTCACCAATTGATTTTATTATTATATTAAGACCCCAGTCACATACTAATTCCAGTCCATGACTGAAGACCTGCAGATGGGATATGACCACCTTTATTCTTGCTCTCTTAATGATCTTTAAGAGAGCTGCATCTCTCCATAGTAATGCTGAATATCTGCAAGACCAACTTCTCTATCAGACACCATTTCTTCTGAAACATTACCAAATATTGTCTGCTTAGGATTATCTCGTTTTAATTCTTTGAATAAGTGTAAAGAGAATGGCAGATTATCACAAAAGAGAATCCTGTCTTTGAAATTAAAAAAAAATACAGAAAATCCAGAGAATTATAAGGAAAACAATCCTTTTTTGTCACATCTCCTTTCCATGTTTGCATGTCACTGTTGGGCTGGGAAAAAACTGGCCAAAGCTACTTGGTGCAGATGAACACTCAGGACTTCAGATGTGAAAGTTAATTTGAAAAGACAGAAGTTGACAGTCTATACAATCAGTTATTTAGAGATTTAATTGAAATTGCTGATACAAGCAGCCTGTCACACTGTATCAAGAAACTTCACTATTAACAAAAATCAATAACAAATCAATAAGATTAAAGTTTAATATGTACTGTAGTAACAGTAACAAAGCATCAGTAATTTACAAGCAAGACACTGCTTTTGCCAGATTCCATCTCTGGATTTTGTACCACGTATGGAGTTCTTTAAATAACTGTGCTTGAAAGAAAAAAAAACATGTCTGTGTATATATATAAAAAGAGATGAGAACTGTGCAGCTCTGTCTGCAGCTAATTAGCATCCTGGATGTCTCCAAAGCACATGTGTTGACTATCTTTTCTCAGATACAAGCAATATCTGGGCTTCCACATTATTCAAATGAGGTAAATGTTGAACTTGTCTCTCACTTTTATGTTCTGCTAAAGAGGGATGTCTCCTCTGCAAAGGCAGCTCCAGACCTGCAGACTCTGCTCAGGTGTGTGACACAACCATAAAAGTCAACAACAGAAGTAAATAAAAAACATGGGCCACCATAGAAGATACTGAAGTGTTTATATGTGCAAATAAAATACTGATGTTATGTTACTTCTGTTATTTCTCATAGCCGTGACATTGCTACTGTCACAAATGCTACACTTTATAGTTCCCGTTTCCCTTCATCCTCACATTGTTTTACATCCCACAAACTTTGTTGCTTTTGGAAGACTGAAAAGCACTGCAAGAGGGGTGAAATGCTATACTGAAAAAAAGTCAAGTGCAAACACATTGGTTTGCCTGGAAATTCAGATTTAGGGATATTTTCTTGCCATTTCCAGCCTAAACACCTTGAAGCATCAAAACCCCTGCACTGTCACTCTCTCAAATTACCATTTTGAAAGCTAAGATGATTTTTGAAGTTTCCAAAGACCAGAAAATCATTGGTTACCCTGCCTGGATGGAAATTAGAAGAATTAAGTGGCTGGGTCCTTTAAGCTTGCATTATCAAGGCTATAAACCCAAAAGCTACTGGTTGCTCAAACTATGAAATTTTACTTTGCACCAAAGCATAAAGATGTGAAAACACAGTTGAGTGGTGTGGCAAAAGGAATTCAGCTAGATGGTCAGTCCCTGTGAATGCCATGGCTACCGTTTCCTGTGTTGTGTAGGCAATAGCATAGAAATGAGATTGGTGGAATCCCAGGTTTTGGGATTTTTTCCCGAGTTATCATCACTCCTCTTCAGTTCCTACATTCCCCAGCAGATGCCAAACCTATGCTTGAAGGAGGGAAAGCTAACTTTCATTCCTTTATTGATCTATCAGACAAGAACTTAATCAATCTTCTTTATAAGCTATTAAAGCAGAGCAAGAGAAATGAACTCACCTGATACATTCAGCATTGATTGCTTCTTTCTAAGAAGGGAATGTCAGCCTTATCTGCGACTACAGCTGTGATTCAATTTCTCAGAAACAAGTTTTTCCCCTCATTAGCTCCCCAGAAATAGTGCAATTAAAAATGTATTTTAGACAAAATAGAGAATATAATCAAAATTAAATGATCACCACTTTCATTTAAGTTTCATTAGTTAAGTGTGTTCCAGAGAACACTGAAACCATAAGATGGGGTCCGGTTAAGGAAAATCTTTCAATGAAACATAAGCTGTGACCACCACATTACTAAATTCAGTGGAAATTCTGTATGCCAAGCAGCTCTGGAATCCAACAAGAGAAATTTCCACTGTACCTATCAAAAAAATAAACAAACAAACACAAAAAAGCAGTAAATATCCTTACTACAAAAATGACTTTATTAAGGGGATTTTTCAATATTCAAATTATCATTTTAGGTCATCTTTACAAGAGCTAAAAGGTTCTGATTTGCTGAACTGTGCAAAAAAATATTTTTGTTAACAATATAACCTTATATTAGGTACATCCAGAGGAGCTCCTGGGAGCTGCAGCAGACATCCTTCCTTTGAAACTGTCCCCATAACTCAACCACTAAATCACTCCCCCTTATTTCCTTGCCTAATCCTCCCTTTAAAGGAGTTCAAGGACTGCAGGAGGTTAGATGGATCATGGGAAGTGTAGTTTACAATTCCAGAGCAATTCAGAAGGCGGGTAAGCTGCTGCAAACCACAGCTCAGTTACAGGTCTTATCACCTCTGTTATCACCTGGTTTGTGGTGTAGCACCACAAAAAGGAGGAAACCCAATGTGGAAGTGATTCGAGAACAACAAACAAAACATTTCTATTTCATAAAACAAACTGCTGGGCTCTTTTGGCAAGTGAAGATTTTGATGTAATTGAATTTATTTGCAGGTGTTTACCCTACCAAACATTTTGATAGTTGGTAGCTTTCACACCATATTAAATGGGAGCAGAGATCAAAATCAGAATTCCCACTGGATGGTGAGCGTGGGTTTTCCTTGCTTTGCCAGGAGTTTATGCACACACTTCCCTAAACACAAAGAATTACCCCCATGACCACTGTCCATCTCCCAGTCCAGATAAAAATGCAGCTTTTCTTTTGCTGCACTGTAGAAAAGAGTCTTCCTTTACTACAAAAATCTTAACCATGCAAGACACTGGAGCTGGGAGAAGGCACAACTGCCACGTGTCAACAAATCTTCCCGGAATCTCAGATGGAACAGAATGGAAAGCATTTTGTCTTGCCAAACAGTAAAATAAAAATGTTGCTTTTGAGCTGTCTTATTTTTTGCCTTTCACTGGAAGGGAAAAAACAGCCTTTGCTATTAAGCGTATCTATTTTCATGGGAAATCCTTCCATTTGCAATATCTGCATATCATGTTTAAATATCTCCCTCAGGAAGATATACCACTTAATAATGCTTCTATTTATTTATTGCAAAAATCAAGAATAGCTGGAAGTCCATTATGAGAATCTTTTAGCAAATTTAATTAATTTGTAATTAATTTTATTGGTATTTATGAGAGAAATCTTTAATCAGCATAATTTAGGCTGAAAATTACAATATTAACTAATATTAATTAAATAACAATGTAATAATTTCAATAGTTTTAATTATTTTTTAGATTAAATTACCTGCTAGTCAGTTCTACACTGATTTTGAAATTAATTAGCCAACTTAAGCATGCTCTGTATCCACTGATCTACCAAGGGTAGAACATGATGTCTAAACAAGGCAAGAAATACTCCATCCAAATGTCAGCTGGGCTGTCACAGTTAAAAAATCTACTACTTAATCCTAATTTTAAATAAGACATGTTCTATTTGAAGTTGGTGGCATGCTGCTTCTTAATCCTAATTTTAAATGAGCTGTGTTCTGTTTAAATTTAGGGGCAAGTTTTCAGGCAGTGCAGGGCCTTGGACTCTGGAACTGCCTTTCCTTTCAGTCCCTTTCCAGCTCATGGCTGTGTCACCTCTTACTGACAGAGCAGAGTCAGCATAACATTATTATTTTTTCGCATTTGAAGTGAAAGGGGGCAAAAGAGAGGCATTTCAACTCCAAACTTAACAGGAGCTCCTAAATACTGCAGCACACATGCATCTATCAGGTTATCACAGGACATGTCCTGTGATACAGAAAAATGAGTTTTCCTGGAGCTAGAGCAGCCCTTCCTCACACAAAGTCTGCTGAACAGGACGGACTCAGGAAAACGACTTTTCCATTCTTCAGCCGGCACCTAATGGGGAAAATGTTGTATATAATCTTTTTACCTTTGGACTCTCCTTGGAATTTTCCACAGAGGGAAAAATCCTGAAAACACAGTGTTTCTTCTGGTTCATCATACTTGGAGTTTTACCGGGATAATACTGTGCCTCTCACCATGTACAGCCAGTGACAAAAGAACAAGCCTTGCTGTGTTCAGTGCTTCCCTTCCCAAGCAACACAGAGATTTTATCCGTGAGGAAGAGCACAGCATTTGCAGGGTATGGATCCATCTGCACGCTGGCACTGAGTTGGGTTTGAACCTTGGCCTCCTACGACATCAATATCGCTTTCATTGATCTCTGGGTCACCCAGATGAGGACCAGAGTGAGTAAATATTTCACTCTTACAACAACTTCCATTCATCTGCTTATACTTCAGGCGTGGAAATCTGCTGACAGAGAATTCCTTAAGTGTTAGCCACAATTCTCAAAAGCAACCAGCCATTTGGGGAAGCTGAGTTTTGTGTGCTGAATTTGGAGCTCCTTCAAGGGATGAGAATTTCAAAGGGCAGCTCTGCACATTCTGAAACTCAGGCTGGGTTTTTCTTTTATCAGGCCAGATATTAAACAGGTTTGGTCATGGCAAGGCTGTTATAGATACAGAAAGCAGAAAATAGAAACAAACAGTGCCCAAAAGGTGAACCAGAAAGCAGTACATTATCTGGCAGGGCAACTGCTATTTCCTTCAGAATTCCTCAATAAAACATTTCCTTGGCTTTAAAGGACTTACACAGAATTAGTATGATGGATAAAGACTAGGTTTCCAAATGTATTTGAGCAACTCCAATTTCTCAGGTGCTTTGAAAATTCTTACTGTGTGTTTATTTAGACTTTGAAATTCCTAAGAATCTTAGAAAATCTTCTTTGAGTATTGCAGGACCCACATTACTCCTCTGAACATCACAAAGAGACCTACAAAAATATAGGATGATTTCCAGGAAAAAAATTAAGCCCAAAAGCTGACCTTTAAACAGAAACTATCCCTAGTGCAGAGGGTCAGGTTGGCACCCACAGAGTTAAACTGACTAAGTCTACAACAAAGGAAAAAATATTAGCATTGCTATCTGTGTAAACGACATTAGTAGCAAGACTGAATTATCTTCTGAATTATTTTATTCCAATTATATTTTGATATAATTCAAGGTCTAGTGATTTTTTAATGTTTGCAGTCCCCCAGTTTAATACCAGAAAAGCAATCATTCATTTGCTTCTCAGACACCAAGTGGCTGGAATAGTTTTTCCATCCATTTGAAAAATATACAGTCTGTATTTGCCTTTAAGTATACATTAGATGACTACTGTAAGTGATTCGTAATTGTTTTTAAATAGTTGAACTTATTTTAATATGTATTTGCAGTTATATAGTTATTTAAATGTTCATGTTATCAGCAGTTTTTTTTTGGATTAACAAATTGTTCATTCATCTTTCTGTTTTTTATAAAGGGTGAATAGGAAAAAGATTAAAATGTGCTTTATTAGAGCATATTTTATTATGTTGCTTATTAAAAATCTCCTCTGTAGCAACTGGTAATATCAAAAGCTGAGAATATAACTAGACAAATATTCAAAATGATCCATTTGGAAGCCCAAAACTCCTTGTGTGTGGAAAGGCAATACAGGGACCAGCTCAAGACCTAGGTTTTTTAGTAGTTCCATTTTCTGAGTGTTCCAAAGTTCCTCTTGATACAAAGGTGCATTTGTTCTCCTAAAGGTATGATTTTAAACCAGCTTAATTTGGTACTGAACCAAAGTATCTCTTTTCCAAGGGTTTGTGCTGCACATCCTGCCCTAAGTGCAGATCTAAGCAATAGAAGGATTTCAGTGTCACCCAGAAAGCTCAGAACAGAGGCTCAGCCTAGAAAAGCCCCATGTCAGGGCTCAGCTACCCCTCAGCATGTTCCTGCTCCTGAGAGGTTTCAGTAAAAGTGAAACTGGTGCTAAGGGAAATCCTAAACACAAAGAGGACAATCTAACAAACAATTCCCATTCCTCAGGTCCACATTACTGTTCTCCAACCGCAACCCTTCCATTGCCAAAACCATCTTTGATCCAAACCAAAATTAAAAAGCAACTCACAAACTTACTATGAAATAAAAATGGTGAATTATTCCATTATGGAATTGCTTAAATGTGTCCAAGCAGCAAGTGGTCCAGGATAAAAGATGGCCTGGCTGCTCCAATAGGTCCAGGCACCTGATCCCTACTGCTTCATGCAGTGGGTATTGGAAGGGACACTGGAAAGAGCAGCCTGATGCAAATAGAGTGGGATTTTGGGAAAGCCACACATTTTCTTTCTTACTGCTGTGGAGAAGCCCAAGCTCATTGACTCGCAGAAGCTTCTTAGTTATTATCCTCAGCATTATTCATTATCCTCAGTCTTATTTATTATCCTCAGCATTTGGAAATGGAAGGGGTTTTGTGGGATCAAACATAGGTCATTAGCGCCTAACGGCCATTTGTTAGTCTATACAAACTGAATTTGGTAGTTCCAGGTCTGACTCATAATGGTTGTTTGCAATTATTATTTAGCAGCAGCAGCATACCTGACAACACTTTTAATAGCTTTCTCAGGAGAGAAGTGAAGGCTGAATGGACCAAGGGAGGGAACCCTTTCAATGTGTGGTTTCTCCAGCAAGGGCTGGAGGCCTCTCAGCCAGGCAATGGGGGAAATGGGCCTCTGGTCTGCCAGCTTTGTAAGAAGAATGGTTTAAACTTATCTTAACATATGAGGAGAAAGTGGGTAAGGCTGCACTGGGGGTCAGTCTGTACATTTACACAACACAACCCCCCACTCCAGGTTCATTTTCACAGCTGCCTAGACACTTGTCTATTGCTCTGCAATTATGCATTTTGCCTTGTGCCTCCCTTCATCTGCAGGAACTGTTTCCATCTGTTTCCTACCACACTGATCTCCTCAAATGCATATCCTTGATCCCCACACTGATTTCAGACATGACCTGCAGAATTCCAGGGCATATGTGGAGAGAAGGCACCCCAAATGGCACTCACATAAGCACCTCCAAATTGATAACCATCAGTTGCACTAGCAATTTGAGGTACCAATTATCCATCTTTTTGGCTCCTTTTTCCTCATGTACTTCAGTAATGGAGTTGGAAGAGAATCTGGTTCCAGCAGACCCATGGTATATTAAAAATTCATTCTACTTTGGACAGGTCAAGGTATGGCCCCCAAGCCAGTAAAACACAGCCAAAGAGAAGAACTACAATGAGCTGCAGAGTTCATTACTCTCACTACTTCAACTATTGACTAATTTTGATTAAAATCTATGGCTAATTGTCTTTTAACATTTAGCAAGCGTGCATTTATCTAAATCTTACAAGACCAGATGACACTGGATATGATCATCTGAAGCATAACTTTATTTTCAGCTCATTTTTGAAGCTCACATAATTTTGTAAAGAAGCAGTTTGGAACAGAGGGCCCTCCCAGGAATGTGTGCATAGGCCCCTGCCCATAAAATCCCCTGCAGCCTCCTTCCCTTCCAGGCTGCAGAGCAGGCAGGCAGCTCCTTGGAAGAGCTGACCAAACACATGCCCTTCCCTGCTTCTCAGCACAGAGTGGATATGGAGCAAGCTGCTGGCTGAGCACATGGGAATAACCCTGACCCAAACCAAAGGTTTTCCTGCCTGGAAGCAGAACTGTGTAAGCAGCCTTTTTTTTTTTTTTTTTTTTTTTTTTTTTCTCCTCTGTGCCTATTTTAGGAAAATGATATTTTTCTGAAGCTACACAGTGAGAAGAGCCACTAGGAAAACAAAAATCAGAAAATAGCAATAGCAAAACATTAAAATGGAGGAACAATTCTCAAAATTAGGAATAAAGTCTGAAAAAAAGTTATGGTAAATTTTCTTTTGAAATGCGTAATGTGGCAATTTAATTGAAGCATTTCTATTTAAAAATCGCACCTTAAAGTCTATTGTGATTTTAAATTTTGTCCAGCCTAAATTCTTCTCTGAGATGGAACTCCCTTGGATTGTAGCTTGAGTAGGACATTCTCACTTCTGGTAGGATTAACAACACACTAATAAGGCAAAACTGTTCCTTTTATTGTGACGACTAAAATTCCTCTGTAGCCAACAGCCCAACAATACTAGCATGTGGCTTAGACATTTGTTGGTTGAATACTGTATGTTGTCCTGGAGGCTTATATACAAACAGGAAAAAATTTAGAAATATGTTGTTATCACAGCAAGTGAAAGGTTTGGTTAAGAAATGAAGTATTTAGTGAAAAAAAAGGTTATTATGGGTCTGCCATTTATCAGGTTAAAAGTCTAGGCAAGGCATGCATTCTGTTTACACACAAATACATTATTGATTTCTAGCAGTTCATTCATTTGCATAAAAAATCTGTATCTAAATAGGATCTTCAGTTTCAAGCCATATGTACTAAGAGCTTGACAGACTAAATAGTATTTAAAAGTGTATTCCTTACATACGGCAAAATGGAAAATATTGAAGTTCTGCACCGCAGAAAACAGAAGATTTTTAACAATGCATAGGAAAACGCATCTGTTAGATTTTACCTGTTCTCGAGGCACCAGAGCTGCACACTTGAAATGCATCTCCTTTCAACAGCTTTGTAGATTTTGTACCATAATATCACTTCAGACATTTGTTTGAAGGCAAACAGCAACTCTGTTTTAGAAGCAAAGCCATTTAAATCCCATCCAGTCCCAGATTTTTGCATCCAATTCCTACTGCGATGCCTGCAAGTTTCCCTGGTACAGAACAAAACAATGCTGCTCTACAGACAGACATGTACAGAAAACTTTAAGAAAATGTTCTAAGGTAAACAAATGAGGTTAAAGAGAACAGCAATAGAGACACCCTCAAGATTTATTTATTCAAAACAATAGTTTATCATCTGTTCCTACTTCTGAGCCACATATGTGCACACTCCAGAGCGAGCAGAGGGGACGGCAAAACACAGTTGCTGCAGTTTGCTCTTGGCTTCCAGGAGACCTCTGAAGTTTCCGTCCTGGAGACAGCACAAACACAAAAATGACAGAGAGGTGCCAGGTTCAGAGCTGAGGTCTCCTCACTACTGACTTATTCTTGGCCCTTCCCCTCCTGGCTTTTATTAATCTGAGGATTCCTGAACTTAAGCTTTGAAACTTCATTTCAGTGAATGTAATGCAATTTTCCTCTTTCTTCTATTGCTCTATCTCTTAAAATCTTTTGCATATATGCTACAAATATGACACCAAAATGAGGAGTGGCACAGCCAGTCTGCCTTTGGAGTACACTGACATGGGTCTTTATGAAAAGGTCTGTATCATAGAGAGAGACAAAATAAATATTGCTGGGAACAGCACTGGGTAGGGACTCATTTTAATCTGGAATTAAGAAAGTTGCAAAGAAGAGGAGCTGAAATAAATGAAAAATGCAAAGTCATTGGGAGATCCCAGGGTGCGCAGCCTTTCCGAAATTAAGCTACATGTGCAGACATCTGAAAAGTCTTAGCAAAATAAATGTCCCCAGAACCTGGAAAAGCTGTCCTTTGGTAACCCAACTATGCCACCAGCAACTCATTCCAAACAGCTGAAGAAGGGAGCTCCACTGCAGAAATGAAGCAGCTGTTTACCTGCAATGAAAGGCAAAGCTGTTGTTTTGATCCATGAAAGAGAGTGGCTGAGAGGAACAGATTGTGTTAGCTAACTCACTCTCACTCACATCCCTGTGTCAGCTGAGCCCAAGCAACTCCACTGGAATGGGAATATACAAATGTGAGTGGCAACCTAGATATTAGTCAGAATTCCACACTGTCTCATTTTACCCTCCTAGGAAGAGAAAGAAACACTCACTACTCAGAGAGAAAGAAGCTGACCCCATTCAAGGACCTTCAGATCCATCTCTGCAAGATTCCTCAAGCAAATCAAGAAAACCTTTATGGATACTTTACCAGTATTGATCTAGAGATCAGCTGCCTTAGATAATAATGCTGTGTCTGTACCAGAGCCAGACCTACACCCAGAGATATACAGTGAGAAAAAGACACAGCAGTTCATTCACACAGAGCCACTGTAAAGATTGGATAGGAAGGAATAAAATAAAACTGAAACTCTCACTGTAACCTGCCATAAATAAATATTCAGAAGGTTCTATGGCTGTTCTATGCCACAAAACTATCATTAATTTCAAACACACCGCTCTGTTCAGTGCCACTCAAGTCCCCACTACTGACATGCCAGATATTCTTTCAAATATTTAAACACTGGTATTTTTAAATAAATCCACTGAATTTAACTGGAATTTGGGCACTCATATTGCTTAATCTGCTTTCAATGTATCAGTCATAGCTTCTTAATAGTTAAACATTTTCTGTCATTTATTAACTCCAGAAATACTTAGATTAAAAAAAAAAAAAAAGAGAGAGATAAAGAAAAATCCCATCCAGCAGGTGATGACCACACAGGCAAGTGTTGTAAGAGCAAGCACACAAGTTCCTGTTTAGGACTGATCATATTATCGACTTTGGAAGGATTTACAGGTATCAGCTGCTTGTGTTTCTGTACCACACTACATTACATTTATGTGTACCATTGCCCTCTACAGGATGGAATTTGGGATTTATGTAAGTGTTGCAGTTATTTTGCTTTCTAAGTGCTCACAAAGCAGCACATATTTAATTCCAGAAGTGGAAGACTGTAATTTTATCACAGAAGGTTCTAGATTCCAGACCAGATAAATTATTCTGTGATATAAAGAACCAACCATTAATACAGAGTACTGTGTACACTGTGTACTGATCAGCTGCACCAATATGTAAAAAATCATATTCAGAATCATCCCTTCAAAGCACAAATGTGATTGTAAATACAAATGCAGAAAGCACCTTTATCTCCCAACAATGGCTTCCTTTCTACAATCAGTATTTTATACAAGACATGTGCAATAAACACTTTCAAATATCTAGATTATTTAAAAATATATCACATTTTAAAAATATGAAATGTGAAAAGCATTTAAAAGAGACAGCAAGAACCCTGCAAATTCTGATCTAGCATTCTGAGAGCACAGTTCTATCATTTTATTTCACCATTATTTGCATTTACAAAGCCACAGCAGCAATTCTGGTTCCAGAAAAATAATATGGTTAACTTTTACATTATATTACTTACATAGTAAGCCTATATTTTCACTGAAAATCTGGCCTCTGGGCACACTTAGAATACTGGAAAAGGTTCACGGTGTAAACAAAACCTGAGGTATGTTTATAAGTACAAAAAGACACTGAATAAGATCTCAGTAGAGCAAGTGAGAAATTTGGGGACTAATTTAAGAAAGGGCAAAATTCTCAAGGAATTCCCATCTGAAATTTCAGTCTTCACAAAGTATTTATCTCTGAACTTTAAAGTGCACAAAAATGAGTTTCAGCAGAAATACTGAGATCATCTCAATTTCCGTCATTATCGGAACTATCATATCTCCAGTTTCATGTAATTTTCAGATTTCAAATTAAATCAAGGGATTTTTATAAAGACAGACCAAGAGGCCACTGCTTCAGATTAGTTGTTAACAAGGTTCCCTTCATTTAGAAATTAAACTCCATTGTGTAAATCTCATGCATAAAAAAAAATTGAACGGATACAGGTAGGCCTTCTAAAACAGGATGAGAGATCCTTATCAAGGCTTTACCTGTGTCAGTTGTAAATACAACTTTTAAAATTATTATTCATCTTCCTTTTTGTTAATTACAGAAAGGAGAAATATTCTTTATGGAAAGAAAAGTTATTTTAAAAAGACATTCAGAAAAGCATTGAACAAGACATTAATAACAAACTGAAAGGATAAGCAGAATGGAAGTCTGAAAAATTCTATATTTGTATTATACAGGCATTGTTTTTATTGTTGGCACCTTATTTTTCATGTACATAAAAAGAGCACTAGCTACAGCAGGGTGAGACAAAGATCAATGCTGAATGTATTACTTGGCATTGGTCAGACTCAGTTTAATAAGAAAAGAATTGATCCATTAAGCTAAACCTAATTCTTGGCCGAAAATGGTTGAAATCTCTTCTTTATACTACTAGCTTCATAAAGACCTATAATATTCAGAAGAAACAACTCAGAGCTGAGTTTAATAAGATTAAATGTATTGCAAATATACTTAACAAGAATCTATCAAGTTGTTAATGATTACTATTAATATCAAACAATTTTTGTATAGAATTTTTTATTAGAATGGTTGTAAAATATAGCCATGTGAAATGCAATATAAAAAGGGGTTTAGGTAATTTGTAACAGCTACAATTGCTGAACCAAAACCTTAACCTATAAGATATAGTAATTTATTTTATCAATTCAGTTTCTCATACAAGTGCAATTCAATTTGTAAAGTATTTAAGTGCCAGTCATTAACACTGTATAGCAAAGTGCAGAAGGACAGCATCTACTATATGTGATTGTGTTATTCTGTGTGAAGAGACTGCAAAATAAATTACTTTTCCCGTCAGCAAGGCTGGAGCCCTATTGTTAAAACAACTTCAAATTTCTATGAACTGCTCTACAAAGCCCGGTTTCGTGGAACCGACAGCTAAAAGCAGCCCTTGGTGCTGTGGGGACACCCTGTGCTGCCAAAGGGACACAGTGACAGCCACCTCACTCTGCCACTCCTCCCCTGAAAAGCAGGGGTGCAGCACCAGAGCACATCCCAAAGCCTCTGGGAGGGCCCGTCCTGCAGCATGGCATCGCTGGGATGTGCCAGCAAGGAGAATCCCCACCTTGGGAATACATAAAAGAATAAGAGCAGGAATTCTGCTTCACCTAGGATTTGAGAGGAAGAGGACAGACCTAGAATCTATTCAGCAGTGGTTACAATCCAGTCACAGTTTTAATTAAGATGACATTGTGGCAAAAATACAGGCACACAAAAATCAAACCTCTGAATTCAGCAAACAGAATTACTGAAACAGTGGGTAAGAGTGGATGGAAAACAGCACTGGAAGAAAAGACAGAGAAGGAAATGGAAAGTACTGAAAGTCAATTATTATGTGCCCAAAGGTGAGATGTACTGTCTGGTATCAGAACCTTGTGTGGTAAAATATATATTGAGAATGAAGAGGAAAATGAAAGTAAATTAATTTATGAAAAAGGCATATTTAAGGTACAAAAATAAAGGCAGGGAAGACAACTAGAAAGATTATAGCATGGAATTAAGAGACTGACACACTGATAAAGAAAGCAAAGGGGGAGAATGAAAGGAAAAGTTCACATAAGGCGAGGAAATTGTAAATAATTTTTTTTTTCTTTTCAAGCACATAAAGAGCATAAGGTCACTGAGAGAAACAGAAGCACACCTATGAAATGGCAAATGGCAGTTTGCTAACAGGAAGGAGAGACTGCTTAAAAATGAACTCTCTATTTTATTGTACATAAAACAAGGTTGGACTGATGACAGGATCAGACATAAATTTCCTGGGGGAGGAAGAATAAACACCAAAGAAAATCAGTACCATGCCAGAACAGCTCATCAAGAAATTAGAAAGTCTGAAGGCTGACATAACTCCAGGAATAGACAGAATTAATTCAGAGCTCAGAAAGATATGTCAGAAGAGATAGAGAAATCATTAGCAGATATATTTAACACCTGGTCAAAATATGAACTGGACTCAGGAGAGGTTAGTGATAACCACTATCTAGAAAAATACAAACCCCTGACTTCACAGCCATGTCAGACTCTTGAAACATTATTATTTCAGGAAACAATACCATTAGGAGTTTGTACAGCTGCAAGAAAAACTGCTGGCACAGCTCACCAAAGGGATATCAAGCCTAAAGATGCCCTCAGCACTTTTAAAAGAATTACAAGTTACTGATCACAATGGAATATATCAGCACAGATTCCACACTCTCTAGAAAACCTTCTGCTACATTAATACATGGAAAACTCATCTACAAGGTCAGGAAGTGTAGGAACTATCAGTAAGATGACAGGGTATGTTACAAAGAGAAAAACTGGTCAGCTCACCAGTGAAAATAAATGGGATAAAATTCAGACTGACTGAAGTACACTCAGCCTGAAAACCTGGCAGAGCAAAAGGGTAGACAGATTCATTCAGTGTAGGCAAATTTATGATAACAAAAGTAACAGCAAATAACTAGCGAAGGGGCTCTACCCTTGAAGATGTTCAGATCTCTCACATTGATGTACTTCATTAATTTCAAATTTTTCATTATCAGTCCTTGTGACTCAGATATTTCCACAAGAAGTTAAAGCTAATACAGGATCTAAAAATAGGCTAAAAATTTAAAAAAGCTTTTTAAAATTCACATTTCCAAGAACTGTATCTCTCATCAGCCTGTTAATTTACTCAATTTTGGCAGATGCTTCTAAAATCCTTCTCCAGACTTTTAAAATCTTGACTAGCGGAGATAACAGCATTTCATCTGCAAATTCTGTTTAAAGTTCACCTGATTTTAAATGACAATATTGAATAACAGGAGCCCTAATCCAGTTCAACCGGTGCCATCATTGGTATAAACGTCAACTTTATCACTTTAGCCACAGTTCTTGGACAGACTTGAACATTCTAGTAGATTAGAGCTTAGATGGATTCTATTTTTCTTTTAAATAATACATGTTGAATTATACAAATCACAAACTACTTGCAACGGAATGTTCTTTTAAACCAGGCACATTATTTAACTTCCAATTTTCCAGCACAGTAGCTGGTTTTAAAGGCAAGTTATATTAAATGATTACCAACATATTAGCTGCACACAGTGGAATGGGGCAGTAATTGCTAGAGAAGCGAGAAACTGACAGTTAAAATGGAAATGTAGCATGAGCAAAAGAAAAGGGAAGATGATTTCTAAATTTCACCAGTCCTAGAACAGAGTCCCTTTTACAGAGCAGGTAATATCTTCAGAACAAGATGGGGTGAGTAAAAAAAAAACACTTACATATTTAATCCAGTTATAGTTACTGTCAATCTAGAAAATAATCTCTTCAACTAAACATAAGTTTACCTAACTCCAAGCCTTGATATATAAATTCTCTTATACCCATGAGATGATATGTTTTCTCTTTAATCTCCATTTTGGTTTTCTACTGTCTACTTTATACATTCCTCCCTAATCAGCCACAGCTGCCATTGGCCTCAAGGCAGAATGTCATTCAGTGCTATTACAAGTATTGCTTTGAAGCAGAAGGATGAAGATGGAATTCATACCTGTTTGGTTGTTAATGCTTAAAGAGGTTTGCCACAAATTCCATTAGAAAAGCAAAAACTAGATATGCAAAGTAAAAAAAAAAAAAAAAAAACAAACCTAAAAAAATAAAATGTGTGACATTCAAAAGTACTCAGTTGGCCTAATTCTGATATAAGTTTGACTTCAACAGATGCAGAGTTAGGCCAGCACTAAGCACAGGAAAAATTACTCCATACAGAAGGAACTCTGATCAATGCAGGTTTATTTTTTATGACTTAACATCTTGCCAAAGGAGCACATTGACAACTCTCTGTTTCTCTACACAGCACGTCTCATCATGAACCAGTGCAGCACCAGCTTCTTGATGAAATTAAAGCATCTCACACCTACCTTTCAGAAGTGAGGGGACTTTTCTCCATGCCTGTCCAGCCAGAGGAGAAAGCTATCAAGATGAATATGAAAAATGGGGAGTTTTGTGATGTACACTTTTCAAGCAGACTGATCACATAAGACATGGTATGGCCAGCTGACAGTCACAGCTTTTAACCAGGACTGAGATGGAATTAAATGAAATTATATCACTAGTTTCTGGAAAACTTTTTGTAACCAGTACCGAATTCTCAGAGTGAGACAGGGATTGAAAATCTTCAGGGAGAAAAAACAAACCACAGTAAGAAAACACACAGAGACCCCTGATTATGACATCTGTGATTTCTGTCATGCCTATGACATTTCACTTACTGCAGTTTTTATGGACTGATTTAATCCTAATAGGTGGAAAACCAAAAGGAGAGCCCCAAATCCAGTAATTATCACCCACCCTTTGTCTTTTCAAATGAAGCTGTTAAAGCATACCAGAAAAAGGTCCTGGGAAGTATGACTGTGACAGAACATGTCTTTGCAGTGTATAGGAGGTGCAGGAGGGGGATAGGGGAGGTTGTTAGTTAAAAGGACTAAATGAGGGAAAAAGGGAAAGAGAGAAATTATGGTAGAGCTAATAGTAGGCCTGTTATACAGTGAATGCTCTTGCATTTACTCCATTTGAAATGTGGTACATGTTATTGTCTATTTTGCTTTTTAATTTTCAGCATGGTCTCCTTCAGTGGTGCTCATGTTGAACTCAGGAGTTCCTTGTTTCAAATTGTAGTGGAAACCTCATTTTGAACAATTTAGTCAGGCAATGAAGGAAAGCTGGAGGTAGTCAGGCAGCAGAAGTTTCTGCTATACCTTAGCATGCTGTCCTGATTATAGTGCTATTATAGTTTGCTGTTCATAGAAATCAAGGAATTTATGAATCATTAAAAGGGGCAGACGATAGAGAAGCTATTATAATAGCACTCAGAAATATTACAGGAACTATCACAAAAGCTAGTGTTAATACCATTGACTTAATATAAATGTATTTGTGAAATTATGTGATAGCTGAGGATGTGGAAATGCCAAATTTTCAGCCTCAAACCAGTCACTGGCATATGCATATTTTTTATATATGGCTACATTCATACAAAACTGGTTTAGGGGTATAAAAAATGCACCCGAGGTCATTAAAAGTGCACAGTGATTGTGTAAAGACCCTGGGCTGGAACTCATGAAAACATAGGCTTGGGAATATTAACAGACCTTATACTAAGTTCCTCATTTCCTTATCTTTTGCTCAGAATTGCCCAGTGTATTAAAAGTATACCAAGTGCCAGACATACCAGCCCCTGATGACACCAGCGGCCAATTCCATGCACTCTCCATCTCTGAGAACAAGACTTCCTATTTTATTTTTTTCATTCAACAATGCATCTATAGAACAACAGTGAAGCATTTTTTGTGTGTGTAAACATCACGTATTCAAAAGACAGGATAGAAACACTTGGGGGAAATCCTTATTTTGGTTGTGTGAAGACCTAATTTTTAAAAGTCTGACTTTTTGAACTTCAAATGTGTCTCCTGGAAACCTGAGTTAACTGGTACTTAACATGCACTGCTACCACCTGGCTTCTGTGTTTGTGTTGATAATATTATGTTAGATGCATAACCAAAAGGCTACCAAGACCAAACTCAGAACTAGTTAAATACTACAATTTCAGGAAGTTATTCAGCTGGATTTTAAAAATGCACATCCTTTGAACAAAAGCAGTAGATACTGAACAAGATTTAAGACCCTTCTTACATGTAAATAGAATCTGTTGTATAGTAAAATTTGCTGATTTTTTTTTTCCTGGTCTTTCTTACACCTGTAATTTTAATTGACTGTTTAATTGAGTCAATGGGGCAGAACCAGAGCTATTGTGCTCTGCTGCTATGGGAAGTTATAGCCATGGTCATTTTGCCTCATAGAACACTTCCTGCTCCTCAGTCAGCTCTTACCTCATCCCTCTGCTCGGTATTTTCCCAACATCCATTAAAACAAAGGATCCAGACTCCATGCAAGAGAAACCAGATGAACTGCACTAACTACAGCCCAATTCCCCTTTCTCCTCTTTGAACTAGAGAGGCCTGGCAGTTCACTGAGGGGGTCAGGTTTGCAGGCCATTAGCACAGCTGGGAGCATCTGAACAACACTTCCCCACACTGCTCTCACTTGTTAGAACTGCAGCCATGCCTTCCTTGCTTTGATGGCCACTGAAATTCATCAAGTTCAGCTCTCAGAACACATTTAAGACAGAAGGAAAATAAGTATTTTGACCAGTCTGCACCATCTTTTTTTAACTAATGCATGGGGGAATATAGGCAAAATTCCTCAGTTCTGTGTTACCTATATTACCGCCTTCCTAGGGCAGCTTGAGAAGGTCCTTTAGTTTCTCCAAGTCCCAATCCATCCACGTGCAATACAGACCTTCTTGCCTGACTGTGCTGTAGAAGAGGCACAGCCACTTCAATATTATATTCACAGATTCTTCAACTTAACAAGGTATAAAGGACCAAGAAAAAAAGTATTTAAAGGCTGCTCATCCATGTCTTGCAGTGTTCCTCTGCAGCATCAAATGCAAAATGTTGGTCTGTATAGAAAAGACACTGCTGGCATTCAGACCTTAAAGAACAGCAAAGAAACTGTAGGAAGTGTGTGGACAGAGGTGTTCTCTACCTGAGAGGAGTCAATTTAGTCTCTGACAAATCCCCAGTAATAGTAAACTGTAGTTTTACTCTTCATCCTAATAGCTAGGATAGAGGAATTTATACATATAGGTTTTCACAATGTTTTGTCTCAGAAATATTTATCATTCTAAGAGGCTATAGATGACATTCCATAATGCTACCTCTTACAGTAGTTAACACTGCAGGGAAGAAATCTGTCTCTGTCTTCAAGTTCCATTATAATAGAAAAAGCAATAAAAGAAAACTAACAAGTGCATATAAAGTAAATAACTATTTCTGACAAATATATATTTGTCATCATAGCTGCCAAGTGATGTAATCACTCGCTCTTCCAACACAATTGAGGACCACCACAAACCAGTAATAGTAACAGTTTATTTTTATATAGCACATCACATATTAATCTGAAAGCTCTCTGTGCTCTTCACATTTTAATCTGAAAGGGCAAGTTGGTGAGGGACACAGCCAAAACCTGTCCTATGGCGACCTACAAAAGACAGTCAGGAATCCAGTGCACAAAAACTGCCCAAGTCTGAGATTTCAGTCTGTCTGGGTAATCTGTTCCAGCACTTGACCACCCCCCCATGATAAATTCTTCCTAAAACCTAATCAGTTTTCCCTACTGTAGCCCGTGCCCACTGCCTCTTCCTCTCTCACTGAACACCTCTGAAGAAAGTCTGGATCCGTCTCCTTAAAATGACACATCCTCTCCCATCAAATACAAGAAGATAGAAATAAAGTCCCACTTCAGCCTCAAATGTATTTTTTCAAGAACATTCCAAAATACCATGTGAGACAGCTTACTCTACTAAATTTATGTATCTCTAAAGGAGAAAGTGTTGTGTCAATCCAACTGGGATTTTAACTTTTCCTATAAACACTTCAGATAGAATTACTCATTGATAATTGATGAATTTAAATTACTTCTGACAATTAACAAAATTACAAGTACAAAGTCCTGCTTATTGGCAAATAAAATGTGGTGGAATCTGCCTGCCTTCTTCATGTAATATTCCGTGCGCTGACTCCCCAGTGGGATTTTTCCCAATAAAACAAGCTAGTTTGTGCCCAAAATGCATGTGATAATAAAGCTTTCCCTTATAAAGCTTATATTGTGCAACACATCTTGTTTATTTGTGTAAACTTATATTGTGTACTTGTGGATGAGTCCAACCTGAGGTTAGAATTCTTAGAGAACTGCTACACTTCCATGAACACAAAATCTTTCCTTAGCAATAAAATATTCCAGGACTCCTGGCAGGTGCTGTGCCTGAAAGGATGGATGCCTTGCAAATCCAAAGGGCTGGGAGAAGGGAAAGCTCTCAACATTCACCTGGTGAAAAGCTGCAGATCCACAAAACCTTCAAAGAATGTGAGTAACTCACAGGCACAGAGTGCACATGGAAAAGATGACAGCTCCTGTTTGTTAGCTCAAGTGGAAAGCTTGGAAGTGCTACAAACCCAGCAAACATTGATGTGTGTATGTTTTAATGGAAAACAGAGTAGAAAAATGACACAGCAACTGACCTTGACAGTTTTGTAAGGGATAGTGCTTCCATGAAGAGCATTGGTTATTCCCACTGAGTGCCACAGGGCTGTCCAAGAGGAGACAGCGGTCCTCTCATTTTTTTATTTTTCAAATGCAAGTATTTGTTGTGGAGAATGCAAGACTGCAGTTCCTTTTAAATGCAAACCACTTAAATATGGATCCTACATAACCTGAAGCTATTGCTCAGGTTTATAGTTCTGTAATCCCACACATCCTTTGTTTTTATTTGCAGGTTTCAAAGACTGACCAGTCAGGTAACACAATTTATCTGTTTTACACAGATAAAAAGCACCATGGAAGAGATAAGAATTAGGCTTCTGCTATTACATAATTCCTTCTATCACCTTTGCAATTTTAACAAAGGATTGATATTGATATTGGCTTTCCATTTGGCCTTTAACCAAATAGCCAAATGTGTGCACTGGTGTCAGTAACAACATCTGGGAGGATCTACAGCAAAAAGTAGCAGAAGTGTGTATTGTTGAGGATTTTCTTTACCTGTGAGACTCAATTCCTGCATATTTCACTTGACAAAAAGTCTTCTTTATTTCTGATCAGATATTTCTTTACCCAATTTGATGCTGTAATGCTCATTGTGAAGGAAAGACAAAACCTTCAGCCCTTTACCTGGTACTTTCAGTCAAAATGTGTGACCAGCAATTGAACACTCTTCAAACTGTCGTTAAAAAGTACCTGCATATTTCACCACATTTATGGCAATGCTTAAATGGGGCTCCCGACAGTACAGATTCTCTTAACTCCAATGTTTTAATGAAACCAACAGTGGGGATCAAAGGTTTCTCTCATACTCTGTTTCCTTACTAAATGCACAAGGTCCGGCTGAGCTAAATGTCACATTCTGACTTGCTTGATTTAGCCCTGCTATTTAGTAGTAATTATGGACAGAAGTCTCATTTAGGTGTATTGATCCAGTCTTTAACATGAGGAATAAATTCAGCAGCTGAGCTATGGAAAACACTGGATGAATTCTCAATTCATGACTCCCCACAAAGAACAAAGGAGCAGCAAGGCATTTGCTGTAGCACCAATTCTCACACACGTATGTCTGGAGTTAAACACACTAAAAAAGCTTCTCCTTGGGGAGAAGCCACAGCACAAGCAACAAAAAACCTGTGGCCCATCAATAAAGCCATGGAAGAGGAAGGTTCCAATCCTGCCTCCACGGAAGGCAGTATCCCAATTCGGGAAAGCATTTAATCATATGTTTCGGTCCATCAGAATTCATGAGAGTCCTTAAGTATGTGCTTATTTTTAAAAGATGCTTAAGTGCCATTGATTTCAAGTACATGTGTAAGTGCTGTCCTCAATATAAATGATTTCTGAAACCAGGGTTGATGGGAGTTTTATCACTGACTTTAATAAGAGCAGAACAGAACTGAAGAATTTAAGAATCCCAAATGCTTATCCAAATTGAATGTCTACATGACAATAAGGAAAGTATAATCATGGAATGTTGCATATTTATATTTCTCCTACCTAAGTAAAGAAATTCTGAAATTAATGAAAAATCCTAAGCTCCTCATGCTAACAAAAGACATTTACCAAAAAGGGATAAGAACTTCCCTATCTCTGTATTACCCTATTTTTTTAACTTTACGCATATTTTCCTATTTTAGATATTTGTGGAGGGTTTTTAAAATACTAACAATACAATTTTCCAGTAAAATATACTTTTTTTTAAGTTATAAAAAAATCCATAATATAATTCTATGGGAGTTACTATAATAGACTGTAACAGCTGCTATGGTCTATTGTGTAAATAAGTAATTACAGAATTTACAGACTATCATGTAAATATGTAATTATGGACTTTTTAAAATGTGCATTATTTCCTTGATAGTCTATCGTTTAAATATGTAATTATGGACTTTAAAACATGTATTATTTACTCAGACTGCAACAGCTCCTTGGGACAGAGCTGTTCTGGCCTATTGGGTAAACATGTAATTACAGAAATTTTAAAAATATGTATTATTTATTTGCCAGTGCTGCTGTCAATACATCATGGCATCCATTTGGAAGTTGGTATCATACAGTCAATATTCTGTCAAGTTTTCATTAGTCACTTGAAGTAATTCTCTGCGTGTTCTGGTCTGCTCCAAGGGAAGGAACACTCCCAAGTATGTGCTTCTGGTGTGGTTTAATTCCAGAGGAATCCAGTTTTGGTTCTGGGAGACCACTGCAAAACGAGAATCCCAGTGCTGAAAGAGGGCCTGACCCCTGCAAACATTATTCTTCACCTCATCTAAAGTATTGAGGCAGGAACACCCACAGAACACAATCCAGGTGCCACTTGCATCCTAATTTCTGTGCACCTAAAGCAGTAGACAAGTTAGAGCAAACAGTTCTGCAATTTATGAAGTGTGGCATTTTTCTAATATACAGACCTATGAATTCCAGAAATGCTTCCAATGACAAGAAAATATTCTTCAAAGTGGTGGGAGAAACTTATTAAGGGGGTTTCACTCATCCAAGATGGAACTTCAAAGACATTATTATGCTGAAAAAGGGGTAATTACCATTACCATTAAATATTTATGTTTCTAAATTACCCATAGGCCCCAATCAGAGATGAATTCTAGGTACTATGCAAACATTTATGAATATCCCAACCTCAAAGACTTCACAATTTAAGAAATATTTTCGAATATATTATACTCCATAGAATGCTTTTTAGAAGCAAAATGAATGTGGTCTTAGGCCAAAATGTATGCACTGAGTTTATGATCTGCTGTGTCTGCATCTATTTACCAATAATTCTAACATTTAGGCATGATTTCCCTAATAGACCACCACAAAAAAGCGGAACCAGAATAACTTATTCTTGTAAATATATAGGACAGTTGTGTAGCATGGGACTGTGTTATGCTGCAAACAATTCTATCCTTACATTGGAATTAGGAGTGGAATTGTCATTTACCTAAAATTATCTCCTAACCTAGAAAAGGAGAGAGAAGAAAGATAAAACTCAGAAAGAAAAAGATATTCTAAAGATAAGGAATATTGCCATAGTAAGATATATTTATTATTCATTTTTACTGATGGCACTTTCCCCATGGTCTCCAAGCCTTGTGTAATAATAAAGCTCTAAGAACTGAAACTAAGTAGAAAACAGTAAGAGTACTGAAAAAGCCAAAATAATTCCTATCCTGATGAAAGATGGCAGAGCATTGGCTGGAGTTAGACTGAATTCAGCAAAGTCAGCTCAACCCTTTGGGATGGATCTGGACCAATCAGTGCAAGGCTGGGACATGACCTCTGAGGAGCAGGGGAAGAACCTGGGATTGCTTAGGCTTGAGAGGGGATGACTGCCAGGGTCACAGTGAAGTTCTCCAGATACTTGAGAAGACAGAGATGAGTGAAGACACTCCTCTTTATGTCCAATTTAGATAGAACAAGTGGTAATGAAATTCAATATGCCAAGGGAGATTTAGGTCATTGGGCTACCCAGGAAGACTGCAAAATCTTTGTGGTTTCTAAAAATGGAGCGAACAAACTTCCACCAATAATGGCACAGTTATCCCGCCTTCGAGAAAGGAAGACAGACTCTCCACATCCTTTCCTGGCTGGTTTCTACAGGGCTTTTTGCTCCAGAACTGACCACAAGCCATAGACTCAGGCTTATGCCTAAAAAAATCAATGAAGCCCACTGAAATTTTAACACGAAAGAAGTTTAAAAAAAAAAAAAAAGAAAGCTGAATCATATAGATCTTCGATACAGTCTAAATAATGTGTACTTCAAGATCCTATTTCATATTAGTTCTCCTGAACAAGAATGTCCTGCCCCCTACCCAGAGTCTGGCAGCCCATACTCAAAGACAGCTCTGAGAAAGGGCCAGATTGCACCAGGTTGTTTTGAACTGTGAGAAAGGGATGTGTGGGAAGGCATTTTCTTATCTCCATATATGTACCATGTTATTTTCAGCTTTAAAAAGGTCACAGTTTCTTTCAGAAAGGTAGAGAAAAATAGTTTCATCCCAATCTATTGTTCACTTAGCAGGAGAAAAAAGCTGGCAAGAAAATGTACGGGAGAAAGGAACAACAGACTGAACAAGTGATAAATGTGGGTGTTGTCACAATGAGAACCAACAATCCACATCTGGAACACAGAAACTGTGAAATCTCCAGCCATGACAAGGATTTTCAGCTCTCTGTGGTGAGTTCCACTGACTCTGGACGTTCTGTAATAATAAGCCTGGCTTTCTAACAGTCGGTGGAAATTGTTCTCAGGGTACTTTACCACATGTTTAATCAGGTAAGTTTTGTAGGAAGAGTCTCTGAAGGCTTGGAACCCAACACTGGGATTTTCTTCCAGAACCTGGGAATCTGTCATAGTCCTCGCTTTTCTGAGCTGTTTATTCTGGAGCTCAGCCTGCATTTGCAAGGTCATGCCGGATACTACTCGTCACACTGTGTTGCCTATGCGCGAAATCCTCATTTTTTGCAAAGCTCACAAATATATATTCATGTCATAGCACCTTAATGTCCAGGGATGGTTGGAGCATGCCAAAGCAAGGGGGGCTGTCCCACACGCTCTGCCTTAAGTGTGGCAAAACAAGGCCCAGAGGGAAGTTGTCAGCTGGAGACTGGAAATCTTATAGGCAGGTTTCTGGAACTAGGTGGAGGGGAAAATATAGATCTTGCCTTGTGTGTTTGCAATTAGTTATGTGTGAAGTAGACCTGCCAAAATGGGAAGCAGTGTCCATCTTGTAGCAGTAATTATTATTGTGAAGCCATTTTCAAGGTGGGATTATGGGCACTAAACCGCTGGGACTGGCTGTGCTGCCCATGCGTTAAATCCTCATTTTGTGCAGACCTAATGAAAAAGATAGTTTTCTGTAATATGTTCTGTCTTGTCAGTTGCTCCTACACAGCTGTACTGGGATGCTTTCTTTGTGCTTAATACATGCAGTGATAATTTTTTCACGTGCTCTTTCTGTAAACGTTCCACCACAAAACATTCTGTTAAACTGGAATTAAGGTTGTAAATATGCATTAATAAGTTAGAGCAAATGCTGTACTAATTGCCTGCCCACACAACCTCATGCCATAGATGGAGAAAAAGCTGCTGAAGAATATTGCAAGCTGGATTCGCATCCCAGAAATGTTATTCTACCTCCACATACAGGGGTCTGATAGAGAATCAAAATCAAATCTTGTGCTGAAGTTTATAAGAAACACACGCTTGAGAATCAGGAATGCAAAGCTGCACTCCCACTTTACAAACATAAAGGAAAGGATTGCAAAAGCACTTGTCAGTGGCCTAAATCTGCTCTCCTTGGAGTAAATGGCATTTTCACCACTGGCAGTAGAACTAAGCCAGTAATCCCTCCTTTTGAAAACCCTGTCCTGGGAGACGTGAATTAAACAAATCCTATTCTTTTTAATTCGAATTAAATAAAACAGTTTGGGTTTCTTTTGTTCCCTCAGCTAACGTCTTTGTACAGTCTCATCAGCCTTTCACCTACAGTTACATCACAGGATGAACCACACAGCAGAGTGATTCCAAATTTACTTTCTGTTCCAGACACATGAAATACATTCTACTGCCAAAATTCTCTGCTAATTCCTTCAGGAATCAGTCAGTATTATTTTCTCTCTTAACTCTGACAGATCTGTCCATTCCCATGGCTGAAATTAATTTTTTTCTGTTTCATAAGATCATATTTTATCATCAACATATTAGGAGGGAGAACAGTATCAGAGAGCATGCAAATCAGATAATAATTACCGGAAAATTAAATAATGGCAATTAATAATGACACCTTTCTCTGTATGATAATACAAAAATTCACAATGGTGTTGTGAAGCTTGGTTTATTCCTACCTGTAATTCACTTTGAGGTCTTAGAATAAAAGGTGCTTAGAATTGAAAAATATCATTATTAGCATAAAAATGAGGTATGTTCTATTTATTTTGTGTATTAATTTAGTAGAATATATTATTACACAACTTTATACTGTAAGCACAAGGTCACACAGGATATGACTTGTCACACTGTGTTGCCTATGCATGAAATCCTCATTTTGTGCAGAGCTCTGAAATATATATTCATGTCAGAATATCTTACTGTCCAGCGACAGCCCCAGAGTTTCATTCTATTACATACTGGGGAAACAGATTCAGCATCATTTGAGAGGTCTCTTCTTCTCTCAATACCCGAATGAACTCTCATTAATCAAAAACCTACAAACACTCACCATGAGAGAGCCAGCCCCAGTAATGCTCTCCTCAGCCCGAGACATGATGATATCCATTCCACCAGCATTGTTTTATCATTTCGGTGTGACTACCATAGTCAAACAGCCAAAACAGAGCATTGATTTTACAGTTACCTGAAAACAGAACCTAACTTCACAATAAATGAATGAAATTGTTTCTAGGGATGGAATTTCTCTGGCATTGCCACTGTTCAACACATTGCACAGACCTCAAGACAGATAATGCACCCTTCTCCAGACTTCCAGTCAGCCTAGAAGAACACACTGGAAGTTCAAGCTGTGCTTACACTGAGCACACCAAAGGTTGCAGTTTGAGTTCTTGCAGAACTCTGTTAACCACCTACCCATCAACTTGTCACTGTTTTACCCAGCTTTAGATGTTTTTCTCCTCTAAACACGTTCCTACTGCAGAAACAGAAACAAAATTATTTCAATGCTATGTCTCAGGGCAGCCTTATTTTTTGTTTCTATTTCTTTAGCAGCCGTAAAATTGAAATTTTTAAACAGTTTTAAGTGGGACACCTTGCTCAACAAAATTCTTAAATCTAAGGCAATGTCAGTTTGCATTAAGAAGAGAAATATTACCTTGGTCTTCAACAGCACAGTAGAAAGCAACAGCAGTTTAGAGATCAGAGCAGATCACCAGTGTAGCCTCCAGACCAGAACAGCAGGTTTGACATGATACTCAAGCAAATAGCCAGAACAGAACAGCAATTAACAGTTAACAGGCCACTTAAATTAAGAGCTTTCTTTGAGAAAACAGCCTCAGACCTTCAGAGATTCTAGGAAGTAAAATGACAAAAGATGGAAGTGCATGGGGAATTTCCTCAATAGGCCTTTTATCTGCAGAATGTACAAACCCAGAAAAGCCTGGCCAAAATGTCAATGTAGGGGAATGTAGCTGCACAGAGGAGGGAATAACGAGAGGAAAGGAAACAAGAGATTTTGAGTAATGACCTTCTAAGCAATGGAAACATAATTTTCTTCACAGATGTCTCCAGAGCCAAAATTTTGCATGGCTTGACATTTGATGTTAACCTGTATTTTGTACCCTTGTCATGACACGTGTCACCACAACATCTGGTAATGGAAGACAGACATCAAGGGTCTGTAGCCAGCCACAGCCCTAGGTCAGGCCACTGACTCTCCCTTGGTGTCCCTAGACTTAGCAAAGGGATGGATACACACACTGAGAACCAAAGCTACAGCCCCTGGATAAACACACCCAGCCATGGCACCCACAAGCACTTCCATCCATTTCTGTTTCTCTTACTGTTTTGGTGCACCATCACCACAATGCTGCTATGAGCACAGGCTTCTCACCATCACACAACACACAACAGTAAAACCCACTCCCACAGATGAGCATGAAAAGCGAATGTCTCAAACTCCCTGTCCCAAACCCTTTTTCACTTACACTGCTTCATAACTCTACAATATAAAGCATTTTTTTTTCATTCCTGAATTTGACCTCCACGAACTTTTAAAGTCAAACAGTTCAAAGAATTAATAAAGGCCTATCTTTGCTACTTTTCTCAATCTCGCATAGCTCAATGCACTCTGAATTTGGGACATGCAGGAGCACAGCCTTAGAAATATTTGTAAGTTCAGCACTGTGACAGAAAAAGCCTGGAACCAGTCAAGTGTCTTCCCCAGCCCCTACGTCCTGCTACCTCAGTAGTCATTTTGCCAGTCCTTCTGCTGCCAAGCCCTGGAAGGAATTCATGCATCTCCCAAACATTCCGATATGGGGATAAGTGCGGTGCAGCAGGACTCGTAGCCAGTGTATTTGGGTCACAAAATCAGGGAGGCCACTGCCCCTTAGCCACATCCAGCAGGGCAGAGGTGCCAAATTAGTTTTACAGCTTTCTAGCACAGAGATGTGTCTGGGGCCGGGGGACTTTTTGATGGACACATGGGAGCAACACTTGCAGCCTGCATGAAAGGGTCATTTCCACATTTCACAGCAGTGGCCTATGGCGGGGGGGGGGGGGGGGGGGGGGGCAGTGTCACATCAGCAAGTCTGGGGGCTGGTGTTGGCAGGGGGAGGGACCCAGGCGCCTTTCTGGCTGTTTCGGGGGGTCGGGGGGGGGGAGGCGGGGGGGTAGGACATGGAACACAGTTCTGAGCAGCGCCAAAAGCTAAACCCCTTCTTTGATTGAGGGAGGTTGGGAGCAAGAGGGTTTTGGGAGATAAAATGTTAGGAGTGCAGATGTTTTAGGGCAAGATCAGGGTTGGTGCTGTTCGGGGGTGAAGCTGTCTGCAGATAGGGTGTTTGGGAGTGAGGGAGACTGAAACAAAAGCATTGGGGGCAAGGATGTTTGGAAGCAAGGGCAAGGACCATTGAAGGTGAGGGTGTTGGCGGCTGATGGCACTTGGGGGATAACAACATTTGCAGAGTAAAAACATTTTGGGGAGAGGGCATTTGGGTCAAGGGTTTTTGGCAGCCGTCACGTTCGGGGGTGAGAGTGTTTTGGGGAGAGGGGCTCTGAGCTACTGCCAGCTCCCAACCGCCTCCGCCGGTGCCCACGCTCGCTCTGCGCTGCGGCTCTCGGACACCGGGAGAAGGAGCCTCATCAAGCCGCCCCCGCCACCGTCCGCGCGTGTCCCCCCGCTGCCCATTTCGGGGCCTCTCGCTCCCCAGGAGCGGAGCCCCGTGATGGTGCGGGCGCGGCGGCGGAGCCCCCCCTCCCCCCGTGCCCGGGTGGGCAGTTCTCTGCGCCCGGCGGGGCACGACGGCGGCGGCGGCGGCGGCGGGCGGGGGGCGCGGGGGGCGGCCGCGGGGGCGGAGCCGCCAGTCAGCGCCGGGCGCCGTGACCCCGGGGCGGGGACGGGCACGGGGACAGAGACGGGCACAGGGACAGGTGGGCCCTGGCCGGCGCGGCGGCAAGCGCAGCCCGTGTGCCCTCGCGACACAGACACACACAGACACACACACAGACACGCATCAGGCGGGGGGAGCCGCTCGCCCCCGCCCCAGCGCCCGCCCGGGTCCGGCCGCCGCAAGCTCCGCACTTACCCGGGCCGCGGCGAGGTGTCGGCGGGCGGGCTCCGGCGAGCCGCAACTGCGGGGGGCCGGGGGGGGCCGCTTGGGTTTGGGGGGGGTTCCGTAATCCAAGAGGCTTTAGGCTGCCAAATGTAAACACTCCGCCATGATTTCTTTGTTTAGATAATTGAACCTGCCTCCCTCTCCCTCGCCGACTCTCGCTCGCTTTTATTTATTTATTTCCCCCCCTCCCGTCATCATCATCATCATCATTATGGCTTGTGTGGGGTGTTTTTCTTTTCTTTTTTTTTTTTTTTTTTTCTTTTAAGGGTGGTTATTTGCTAGCTGCATTTATCAATTGCTGGTTTTACAAATATTTATATATATATATATATATATCTTTTAATATATCCCTATGGGGTGGCGGTGGGAGGCATGAAGGACAGGAAGTTGTTCCCGCAGGTTTGGGGGATGAGGTTGTTCCTCCTCCCTTGGCTGCTGGGGCCGGTGGGGCCGGGGGCAGCGGCCGCATCACCTCCCGCAGCGCCCGGCGCTCCCAGGGAAAAGGCAGCGGTTCCAAAGGCATCGCCCGCTCCAGCGGGAAGGATGCTGTGCGCAGGGGGGAGACGGGTGGAAACTTCCAGCCTTAAGTTTCTTCACTGCATTTCCTCAAAATTCAAGCTGGACAGGAAAGCGTGCATATTATTACTATCTAGTGATGATGATGATGATGATGATTGTTATTATTATGCGGGAATTCCCTGTCGGGAAATAGGAGTTTATTATAGAACTGTACAGGAAGTGTTAGCATGACAAGTTCCACCTGCAGCCCTCATTTGGCAGCAAGTTTCTCTATTTGGAAATACCAGTGTATTTCCTGTCAGTACTACTTGAAAAAGACCTCAATGCATTTCATCAGTGTCTATAAATCCCTTTCCACAGACCTGATCCTATCAGATCCCCAACTGCCCAAGGCTCTGGTGGAAGTGCCTAAGGAAGCAGGAGGCTGCCTTGCAGTGTACCAAGCCTTTCAGCTACTCACAAAGGATGCCTCACAATTGCCATGGGGTATTTGAGGAATTTTAGGCACCACACCTCTCAGGAATTGTGCCAAAGACTCCAGAAATTCTCCATGGCTTGTATTTTATTCTTTTTTCTATTGAGGACGAGCACCACCTCCTGATGTCTCCCTACTCAATCATTTCTAGGACATCCTCAAATGCCACAGTGTACAGCATTACCTTTGCTGTTCATGTGTAGAAAGAGCAATACAGCAGAGACAATATAAAGAGTAGTTATATAGGAAAACAAGACAATTTACTCACCCTGTTGCACAATAAAGAGAAAATACTCTGTGACAGCTACCAATAATCAGATGGGTTCCAAATCCATTTTGCCCTGAGCCTCTTGCTATGATACTGGCCACCATTCCCACAACCAACTGCCTCAGCTTTGGAAATACACTGACCATTTGTGCCTTATTGTACCTTAAATTCAGTGTCTGCCATGGGCAGAGGTCCTCTCTGCAATGGGATCACCCGTTTGGAACCCCAAACCTTCTCTAAGTCTCACTAATCCTTCGTAAAGCCATTGTTAATTGTAGGGATAAGGAGCTCTGCATGTACAGTGAGCACAGGAAAAAAAAAGTATACATATGTATTACACTGACACTCTATAGGAATACAGGGTTGCATTGCAAGTTACATTTTAGAACTGCACAGGTATTTGTAAACTATTTTACAGTAAAATACTGGCAATTTGATTGGGTCATGGCCAGAGTGGAGCAATTGCAATGCAGGCCTTGGAGTTGCTCTCAATAGTTTGGCAGCCCTCAGGTCACCTCTCACAGTCTGACTTCACCCCTGTATTTCAAATACCAAAACAAACACCATCACTTGGTTTTCCACAGTGGCCCTAACTCTACTGTCCTACTTTTTTTTAGTTCTTTTATACAGAAGTTCAAGAATATTTCCCAGTTTCTGCTTTCTCTGCTTCCCTTTTTAAGGTTACGCTATTTGCTTACGATGCTATTTTTATTTCCCTGCTAGGATTTCATTGCAATCTCTCCTTTGTGGATTTTTTACTTGTGGCCATTTAAATTCATTTCAGGCTAGAACTTGGCATAAAAGTTCGCAGCTTCTCAGCCAGATTTGAATTACTATATTTAATCTATACTCAGCTCTTAGGCTCTTTTTTTTTTTTTTAAATGAGAGTGAAGATAGAAATAATTTTGTTGTGGTTCCAAATGGTGCCATCATTCTGTACTGCTTTCAGATCTTGTCTTCATTCCACTAACTTTTCAAAAGGACATGCCAGAGCATTGAAGATGTGACTTTAGAAACATGTTGCTTTACAATCCTTTAAAAACCATTTATTTCAGCATAAAACTTTGTGAAAATTAAGCATTGTGGGTGCACAAGGATATTTTTATTGCACTCTTAGATATGGCTTGCTGAACAGCAAAGCCAGTTTTCATGTGGGCTTAAAAGAGGGCAAAAGTCTTTGTTATGCTTTGAAAAACAGATTTGCACAATTGTGTTTGTTATTAATTTTTGGGAATATTCAGGCAGTGCTGTGTTGGCTCTGCATATACAAAGAAGAGGTAATGACATGCACATTTTTATTAAACAGGGCTACATTGGATAGCTTAAATTTTCTTTCTCTGTTTATCCATTTAAAAAACAAATGCAGTGCTTAATCCAAGATGAATTCCACTGTGTAAGTCCAGCCGAATAGTTGCTTGAGAAATATTTCTACCAAGTTAAACTTTTGTTTGCTCCAGGATTTAGTATTATTACTATTATTATTATTAATACTAATATTAGTATTATTAAACTTTTTTATTACAGTGACCAGAAAATGGCAGAGCTACTGGTAGTATTAAATAAATGTAATTAAGATAGTGGTTTTTATCACAGCACATGCATAGGTGATAGAGGGATCCTGTGATGGATCCTGCAGTCTTTCACTAACTGCTGGTTAGAAACAGTTTCACCAGTCAGACTGGGCAGAGTTTTCCAACCTCTTGCTTCCAGCTGTGGGAAGTTATGGAAAATCACACCAGACCTGCATGATAGTATTTCCTCTGACTTTACAGAGCTGCTAATGATTGATTTTATAATTAGCTACTGTATCACACCCCGATGTGATGAGCAGGAGCAGAGAGGACCCTGCAGTGCTGGTGACAAATGGGGTAAGTGGCAGTGCCTGTCTCGAGAGCAAGCAGGCCCAAATCCAGCAGATCCATGGATGAGTCCATCCTTACTGCCCTGCTCACCTGTGCAGAGAGCAGGCTGCTTTTTCCACGCTTTAGAAAAGGCTGGCAGAGGGCACTAATTACTGGCCTGAGTGGGGAAGTAGAAGGATCATAGGAGAAAGTGTGCAACGAGCTGCAGTAATGTGACCATACTCAAGTATCTTTATGGTGTCTGTGATGGGGTATCTCATGCTGGAAATGGGCACTGTAAAAGGCTCTTTTGCAGGCAAAGTTTGAAAGAATGTCACGGATTTTTAAAACTATGGGAAAAAAAACTCAAATAAAGGGAACATGCACATTTTCCTCGATTCTTCTCATTTGGGGTGTAAGTTTTTATGGTAAAGTAACTAGATTCTTTACAAAGCTGTTTTCTGTATTAGTTTACCTTCCCTGAGATTGCATTGAAATGTGTGTGTAAAAAAAGCAATGATGTATAGACTCGGAGGGTTTTAATCAATGCAGTATGACAATATATCCCCTGGTCATAAAATGGTTGCAATGTGAGAGCTCTCTGTAATAAGCTGCACTGTTGTGCAAGAGAGTAGAGAAAAGATCTTAAAAACAGCAGTAAAAGTCTTGCCTAAAAGATAATATCCAAATTCTAGAGTAAGGTTGAGATTAAATCTGTCAGCCTAAGAGCCTGCATCTGCTGGACCAAAAAGAAAAGACTCAGGTGCTGAGTTTCTCTTTTGCAAGCAGATCTTTCCACTGTAAATATGGGTAAAAGCAATTACAGAAGAAAATATGAAAAATAAAGTTTTCTTTGAGTGCTTTGTATGGAGTTAACAAATTGCTATTGCACAATAGTAACACTGCATTAATTATGTCACTATTTTTCCTTCGTGATAGATTATTGTTAGTAATTCATCACTGTAACATATTAATAGTGGTATTAGTTTTTAAACAGAACAATCATATTAGTAGCATACTTGTCATATTAGTGAAAATTAACAAAATGATGAAAAATTGCTACCAAGGCTTTGGGCTCTAACACTGCAAGGAAATCACTTTTTTCCCAATCCAGCAGTTTTTCAATGAACATATATTTTCTTGCAAAGATAAAGATATTGTTTTACAGTGTTCTCTGTCCAAGCCCCAGGAGCCATTCAAAAATATTTACGCCATCCTTTTAATGCCAAATGTGCGTATTCTTTCATTAGTCTAATACTGTTATGTTCTGCCTTTTAAAAGCCTGTGTGCTGTCATTCACAACCCCTGGCATGAGGTTTGAGGCCATTAACTCCCTTTTTGTTGGGGTTTGGGAGCCTGTACTGTCTGGTGAACTTCTGAAGCACAATCTAACTGCCTTTCTAAAGGATTAAGGAACATTGCTTGCAGGGCCACTTATTGTGAACTTGTCCATGTACCTCCAACCAGACCCCTTTTAGGGTCATTTTTAAGGGGGTTTCTGTTTGTTTGGAAGGGAGGCCCCTCTGAGCATCCTCCTTCCCACTTATTCATCCTGACCTTTTGCCTTTCCAGCATCTTTATGTCTGCCATGGGATCTCTTGCTAATATACAAAGATGATGTATAGGTTTCTCTCGAAGAGGAACAACTTGAATTAGGGAATGGGGTTAGAGAGTGGATTTCCTGCTCCTTCCCTTGTGAACATCTGGTGCCTCAGAATCAGAAAAAAATAGAAAACATTGACAGAACCCTGAGAATCCTGTTTGGAACTGGAATCACTAGTTTTGCCTACTGCTTTGTGAAACCAAGACATAAATCTTCAACCTCTTGGGTGTTTAGAAGCCAGAAAAATACAATATTTTCCCCATTTATGCATCTACTTTGTGTTAGCTGTTTTGTACTAAGCAGTTTCTTTGGCTTAAATCTGCTAATTTAGTGGAAGACATGAATAGATTTCATTTGATTAACAACAGAATGTCACATTGGGAAAATAGGTATTTATGGGCAAGCAAGAGGCTACAACAGGCCACCTTTTATTCAATAATCAATTGAGCCCAGTCAGTCAAATGCAGATGAAATTATACATTTCTTGAACTTTCAGAATGACCATAAAGATGGCTTTATATTCTTGTCTGTGTGCAAGATTTCTTTCTTTGACCACATGATTCATCAATAAGTATTCTGGAGATTCAGAAGCACAGTCAGAACCAGAATTCCCAATATGTCTGACAATCCTCAGTCTGTTTTTTGCTGAAGTGTCTCTAGACAAAATCCATAATGCCACAAGCTGGAACCATCCTAGGGGAATCAGACCACTGAATGAACCTGCACCAACCACAGATGTGACCCACACATACAACAGGGTTAATAACAATGTCCTCATTGCAAAGATTAATTAATGCTTATAAACAGTGTTTATTCTCAAAACTGCTGTTGGATTAGCCAGGCCACAACATTTGTGTGAGCAAAAGTATGTGCAGCTGTTACACCTGGGCTGTGCTTGGCTGAAAAAAGTTCCTCAGGAAACATCCACAGTGATGCTGGGACCAGCTTTACAGTGACCCCAAGTCCATACCCAGTGACCATCTGCCCTGAAAGCCTCCCAGCTTCTCCCATGGCAGCAAGTCTGTGTAGAGTTGGAAGTGCTGCTGAGCTCCCAGCACTCAGCTGGGACTGGCCTCTGTCCCCACCTCTCCCACCTTTCCCACTCCTGTGTGTAGGACTCACGTAGGTACAGCACAGCTCACACAGTGTCAGCCTGTGCCAGCCCCAGCACACCCTGCTCTGCAGTTCCCTTTGTTGGAAACTCAGCTTTTCTTTGTGTTTTTCCTAGCAGCAAACCATGGGGAGAAGCAAGTGGCATAGATGACCTCCCCTTGGTCTGTGAGTAACAACAGAGAAGTGAAGTTGGTATTGTAGTGTTCCTCTTCTGAGGTTTAATTTCCCAAGTATTTCTGAGCTCTTACAGTGTTGTACAGATGATGGCTACAAGCAGCTGTACACTTCCAAATGAAAATCTCCCCAGTGATGTTTATAAAGTTGTGCATGTTTTGTGGCACTGATTTTAATACAAAACATTAGATTGACATCCAATCTACACGTAACATGCATTTGACTGACATGGGCATTTTTTATACATTGATGTGACATATGCCAAGCATAACAACCGCTCTGACTGATAACACAGCAAAAAAGGACTTGTGTTATCCATGCTTGAGTCAGAATGTTTCCATCCTTTCCTATTTAGTGGTAGTAATTGTGCTACACATAAGAGAAGATATTTTTGGAGTAATACAGCATTGGAAATTGGCCCAAGTGGCACGTAAGTCCATGGCAGAAAGAGCAAGAGGTCTTTTTAGTCTCTAAGCATTTAGAAAAGATAACATAACTAGGGCTCCAGTGAATTGGAGTTGTCAAAATTCACACCTAAGAGAAAGGGGGTGTTGGGCCTGTTGCCAGGAAACAGCATCTGGTATCACATTTCTAACAGGATGCATGCATATGAATGCAAGTGGGAGCTGCAGCATGATAAATCTATCCCAGAAATTTCACCTCCTCAAGCACCCACCCATACAGACTTCCTGGCCCTCATTCCCTAACAATACTTTACTCAGCAGCCAGAGTTACTAAGGCAGGTCATCTGCAGGGCCAGTTACAGGTTCACCTTCCGTGTGGCTGGTGCCACAGACTGTGTGCTGGGCCTGTAAGCAAGCCTGGCTTGCTCTTTGTGTAGGTATAATATAATATAATATAATATAATATAATATAATATAATATAATATAATAATATAATAATATAATATAATATATTATAATATAATCTTGCACAATATCTAACTTGGTCCCTTGCTCAGTTCTGAGGCCACACTAGGACATGATTTGTGTGGACAGGACTGCATTAAGCTTGCCTCCCACCATTCTCCAGTCCTCCAGCACCATCCCACCTTTAATATTCTCTGTTCCCGGATGCCACTCTCCATGGTACAGCAACAAACTCTCATGGGGTTTCAGTTCCTGAGAGCACAGACACTGACACAGGAATAATTCTGTTGTGGGACATGGGGACAAGACACAGAGCTCAGAGGAGATCCAAGGTCAGTGTGATCTTGGCCAGCTGATTCACCCTGCCCTGAGGGCAGAAGATGTATCTGGGCCTCGTTTTATTCCAGGAAGAAAGATACAGACCTAGCAGACAGAAGAGAACAGAAGGCGTAATACTGGAAGTATTGCCTGTGATCAGGGCACTGAAATAGGCTGGTAGTGGAGGTTAGAAATATTCACTCTAACTTTTCCAAGACTGTGGAGTTTCTTTTGAGGACCGAAGTCTCTGGAATATATTGGGGTAAAGCCAGGCAAAATCTTGACTGGAAATTCCGGTCCCTGGGCAGTCTTGCAGTTATGGTCTAAGCAGACATCCAAGGGCTGTGGGAATATCTGGTGTCCTGACAAAGTTCCCGGGACAGTTTCATGATGTGATACTGGAATTGTAATAATGAATATTGAATGGACACTATGTTACTTAGTTTTCATAAGTTTACACACTCACAAATATTTTGTAGTTCATGAAATTATGGAACACACTTACTCAAAAAGTAAAACCTGAATAAACAACAGGATCTTATTCTGGGCACCCAGTCTATATCATCTCAGCACAGTTTTCACTGACCTCTTTTTTTAAACAGCATTTCTGTTCACTCTCAGAATGGGCCATAATGCAGGAAATTAAGATTTGTTCTTGATTGTCTTTTTTTTCATTAATTCCCAGCAATATTTGTCTTCATTCTAAAGTTTAAGTGATTTCATACTTCTTAGAAATGGAAATTTGTTAAACTACCTGACAACATTAAAATTGACAAGGAGATTTAGGAACTGGCAATGTAAAGGCCCTTTCCTGAAAAAGTAAGAATTTCTTTTGTAAAAGACAGTGTCCCCCTTGCTTCCCCAGTTAGGAGAATGGCTGCGGAATTGTAAAATCTGGTCATGCAGGGTTTTAGTTGCCTAGATAGGTGTTGGTCCAGGGTAACAGAGAGGAAAAGTTGGGTAACGGAGATACACAATAAGCTAATATTCTCAAAAATTATTTCTCCCCTTGTGTTTAAAATGCCTTTCATTTCAGATGGCCTTTGGCACTATAACTGTTCTGTGGCTAAATAGCTAATTTCTTTTGTAGCATGTAATTCCTGTGTCTCTGTATGGCTGTTATATTTATTTTTAAGTGAGGCCTTGGCAGACCCATTTGTTTTATTTATGGTTTTATTGCTAATTTTAATCACATTAACCTTGTATATTTGTAATCTTTTAAACTGTGCTTTGTAATAAAGCACTCAGGTGCTCTTGGGCAGCAGGTTTTACAGGCACATTTTCTGAAGAGACAATTTGTTGTGCGTTATGATTATTCTCATCACATCTGAAATCAGGTTATCTGGCTCTTTTTAAGTGGGTTTATTTACATCACTGTTACCAGAAAAGTTCTTTTCAAACTAAAAGATTTTTGAGTGGAGAATCATCGATTTGTGTTAGAATCTGTCCATAGCTGAACAGGACAGTGTTGCTTGGCACTGCTGGTCACTTGGCTTAGGATTCAGTCCTATAAGCACTGATTTATTTGAATGCTATTTTTGGGTTGTTCAGTACCTTCTAGGATCAGCTGTCTTACTGGAAGATTCCTAACACTGTTTTGAGAATGCACTTAATATAAAAACCTGAAAGGAAATTTTAGTGTAGAATTTACCTCTTCAGTGCCATTCACAAAGCTGTTGTCACATGCCAGGTAATTGTAACTGCTAAATATTATCTTTTTTCTTCATATTTACTCACAAGAAACTTCTGCAGATACAGATATCAAAGATCTCATATCAGCTGAAGAAATTTCCTAAGTTTTCAATTGCAAAGTGTGCAAAATAACAGGTGTATTGCAATTAGAAAAAAATGTCCAGTGTTCAGTTTTCATAATGCATTTAATAAAATATTTTGAAGTAATTAATAATTGATAGGTTTTTAATATACTGCTTGCTTGGCAATTGTCAGCAACAATCCATATCACTTACTAGGAAGAAGTAGGGCAACTAATTTTTAGTGCACATGAAAATGGAAAATTAGAATAGGGACCATATTCAGAAGTTCTTTGTTATCATGGTGAGTAAATAAATTTCCTGGTAGGCATGTTAAATGAAAACAATAGTATAGTGGAGTTCACGTATCTTATTCCACATAGATGTTTTTATAGCCTGTTGTGATTTTTAAAAATTGTGCCTACAACATTAGTTATCATGAGCCTTTTAATTATTTACAATAATTTAATCATGAACATTTTCTTCTTTAAATCAGCTTTACATATCTGTTGCTTTAAATTTTCTGAAGTACAGGTTCTGGATGGACAAGCCATATTACCAGATTGTTTTTTCCCAGATTTTCCCTCTGTTTTGTGTTATTTTGGCTGGTTTTGTCTGCCAGAGGGTACAGAAGAACTTTAAATTTCAGAGGGACAGATATACTAAGAAGCGAGAATATCCTGAAGTGGGTAAGGCAGTGTGCTACATTCCAGTCTCCCGCAGCTCTCATATCAGCACAACTAAATGTATATGGGCCTGCTAAGATTTTATATCAATGTGTTGTTTGTGAAAATTAGAGATTAACAAAAACACGGCATAGTGACCCCTCAAATCAACTTTGTATTTGAGGAAGTTTTATTGTGCCCTGTGAGGCTTCTCTACAATTGTAAATTAGCTGGAGATGTATGCAAATGAGGCAAAACAGAAAAACCTACTGGGGAGTGGGTTGCAAGAGGCCACAAATAAAAGCAAGCTTTACCATTGCAATTACCTTGATTTCTTTTGGAAAAGCAGTACATGTGCAAAAAAAAATTAGTTCTCCAAAGAAACTTCTTACTCTTTGTAAACAAAAATTGCCTTTGTATGATGCTCCACTTGAATTGTCAGTACAAGTTTGGAATTGAGAACTTATGTCTCTGGTTTACTTGCAGAAACTTCTTTTTGTTTTAAATTTGTCAAATCCTTAAGTTCAGGTCACTTAAAACTTGAATGTGATCTTATTTATGAAGATTAAGTAATACTAAAAAAAATGTGCATGTAAAGAGAAACTTTTTGACTTTCTGTTGCACAAGAGAAATACAAGAGCTAAAGACCTTGAATCTCCTGCTACCTCCAGGCTGTGGCACCTTGATCTACCACCAGAGAGGGGCCATGTATTAACCAGTGCAAAATACAAACTGGGAAGGGACAGTCTGCAACTTTGGCTTTTGCAGTCTGAAATGCAGAGTATTATTTAAATCTCACACACAGCTTTCAGCAAACTTCTCTTTGCATAAGGTGCTATTAGGTAGTTATGACTGCACAAAAAATTGCACATCATGTGGAAATTCACTGTGGTTGTGATGTGTGTCCAAATGGGGACTCATTAGGCAATCAGAGTTAATTTCATGTATAACTCCAGGTAGGGTTTAGCTTTTATGTTTGGAAATTCTAGTTACTCTAACCCCTGTGTCCTATGAGATACTTAATCAAAAGTAGTCACATTTCCAGCCACAGACTACACATAGCACACTAGAAACACTGTCTTATGGTTGATTCTGACAAATAAATTCAGTCACTTGGAAAAAAGCATTTGGGATGGTGGAAAACTTTCTGGATGGCAAAGAATTATTTAGGTTAGTCAGCACTACTGAGCACTGCAGAGACGTTCAATGTGACCTAATAAGCTGTACAATGGCAGCCAAATTCAGCAATGGCAGCCAAATTCAGCATTGACAAATATGAAAATACACATATTGGAAGGAACAGATTGAATTGCTCATGCACATTGCTGGCTTCTAAATTAACTGTAACAACTTGGGAAAAGGACCTGAGGGTCACTGCGGGCAGCTCAATTAAACATCTGATCAATGAGCAGTGGAGGTTAAAAAAGCAAACAAAATGTGAGAATGTAGAAAGAATGGGATGGAAAACAATGACAATATTGTAATTCTGCAATTATACACATTGTTGGCACACTCTCCCCAAATACAATATTCATTTCTGGTCATGCCATCTTAAAATATGTAGAGGAAATAGAAGAAGCCCAAAGTTAGGCAACAGAAGGCAACAGAGACAAGGAAAAACCTCCATATTAAGAGAGATTTAAAAGATGAGAAGTGTTCAATTGGAAGAGGAAATTAATAAGTGGGGACATGATAGAGAGATATAAAATAATTAATGGTATGGAGAAGGTCAATTGAATGCTCCTATTTACTCTTCCCCATAATGTAAGAACAAAGTGACATCCATTAAATTGAAAAGAAACAAATTTAAAACTGATAAAAAGAAATACTTTTTTTACACAATGCATAATTAGCCTGTTGAACTCACTGCAACAAGCTATCATTATGCCCAAGAGCTTAGTAGGATTCAAAAAGGATTATACACTTATTTGGATAATGAGAGTGCCCAGGGATACCTTAGATAGGATAAAAATGGTTGGGGGTGGAGATGTATGAACCCTCATGCTTCAGGGCATAAACCAATCATTAGCTGTCTGGGAAGAAACTTCCCCTATGAGCAAATTATTCAATAATTGTCCATTATGGGTTTTCTTGCAAATTCCACTGAAGCATCTGGTCCTGGCCAGTGCTCTGTAGAGACAGAGAACTGGACCACTGATATGATCCAGTGTGGAATTTCCATTTCCCAAATTGCCATGTGTGTTTGCCATGGGACTGGGAAAGCCATCTCTGCTCCAAAAGGGATGGTTCCCTCTGTTCTGTGACCTCCCTGCTGCCTGGCAATTACTGTGCAGTTACTTATGCATTTATTTGTGACACAGACAGGCCAGGATCAAGTTCCATCTCTGGTAGAGGACAGCTTTTCCATTTGAAATGCATCACGCCCGACTTGCGCAGAGCTGCCTGACGCCAACATGTGAGAGCATTTTATCCTTCAAAGTTCTGGAAAGCCTTTTGTGAGATTCGCTGATAGTCAAAAGAGCATGTGTTTCTACTGAAATGTTATTATATCTATTTTGTTTTTTATTTTGTTCCTTTTGATAGTTCACTTGACAGATTTTTCTCCTTTTTTCACTTGCTCCACAAGTGGGAAATACATCCTGAAACAATGTCTTAAGGAAGCAGTATTCCAGCCCTCTATTGCACTAGTCATATAATGATCCAGATTAGATTATCCAAGGAAGGAACCTTAATTTACCCATCCTGGAAAATCAGTCAGATACTCAACGTTACTTCATGGGGGTGCTTTGCCTCTAGCAAAGACAAGTAAACCTGCCAATTTTTCCTACTGTGTAATCTATTAAAAACGAGATTCCATTGAGATACTTTTGCATCTATTATCACTTTATGGTTTGTTCTCTGCCATTTACCCTGTTTTTAATTCATTCTTTGCATCTTATGATCAAGTTTTACTATTACTATCTAGTTTTACTATTTTACTATTACCATCTAGGGGTTTTTTACTATCACTTTTTTTTTCTACTATTACTATCTACTATTTTACTATTACTATATAGTTTTACTATTACTGTTATTTACTATCAAGTTTTACTGTACCATTTCACTACATAAAATGCTGCAACAAAGAGTGTCAGATGAAGATGGAATTTCTGCATTAAACCATGTGTGTACATGATACAGAACCAGTGTCATCATTCTGGAATATCCCTTTCTCACATTGGAGACTTACCCACCAACATCTGGAAATCTCATCTACACACCTATTTCCCTATGAGTAGTGCTGATAAAATCCAGTAGGGTCAAGTAATCTCTAAATACAATCTAAACTGCCTTGTTTAATTGTCAGGATTCATTGTAAGTTTTTATGGTACTGTGACCTGACAGTATTGAAAACTAAAGGATAAAAATGCCTCAAAGACAAACTGTTTGTGGAGAAAGGAGTCAACAGTGGAGAAAGTAAAGCAAAGTAGATTAATCCAAGGGAGTAAATTCTTAAAGTTAACAGAAAAACAACTTTAAAACATGTAATTGTTTCATTATGCTGCACAAAAATCATCCTTAAACCACACAATTATAAAATTATGTTCCAAACAAGAACGATGTAAATATATTTAATTCCAGTTCATGGAAAACAGATAGGAAGAGTACATGTAATGGTCAAATAGATTTTATGTTTTACACCCAACAGAATGGTTTAAAGGTTTGTAAGCTTGCTTAGAGTTTGGAAAATTTGGAATAAGGTTTTTCATACAGCAAAAAATGTTTTCCTCATATGTAATGTATTAGTCTGCACTATTTGTATGTGTGTTTTAATGATATGTTTGCCTTAAATAATAATAGCAACCAATCTGATTTTGAAACTGTAGGAGCCCTTAGGAGATAGAGCCAGTGTTTATCAATCTACAAGTAGCAGATGCAATTTCAGATGGAATATAATGGAGAAAACGAATGATGAAGCCAAGTGCAAGGATCAGCACTTCCAGAAATCCTCATGAATAATGACAACTGAGTTGGAAGCGTAGTTTTAGAAAAGTATATCCAGGGAGACCAGCTGCACTGAGTTAACAAATACTGTACAAGAAACTTTCAAAATCTTTGGGTTGAATTCAGCTGTAGTTAGCAGTTACCAAGAGGAGTTACTAACCAACAACTCTGTCTGTGGCCCAGATTAAGTGAGTTTTCTGTGTTCGATCCAATTCCTGTCTCCCCAGTGTTCACACTGCAGGAATTACCATTGGAGTGATCCAGGTTAGCATCCTTGCTGGAAGCCTCACACACAGGTGAGGCACACACAGGAAACCTCACACACTGGCTGGGCATGAGGAATGAACAGAGCTGGCAGCCTCACGTGGGTTCCTCTGGGTTTTACTGGTGGCACGGCAGAAGCAAGCAAACAGAGTTCCTGCCTATGCTCTGCCATTTACAGATAGATGGAGGTCATCAGCCTCCAGGGATGCCAATCAGGGCCTTTTCTCAGCCTAGATTTCCCATTTACAGCTGGGATTCCTGGCTCCTAAAAGCCATGGACTGTAGGAGGGCTTCAGGTATTCACAGGAGCAAAGTACCAGAGAAATACAGGCAGTATAGAATAAGAAAATATTTCATATTTGTTTCCTTGAAAAAGGCTTTGTGACACTGTTGAACAGCCTTTGTTGCAATTGCTGAAGTCAATACAGCCTCAAAGGGGCTTCTGCTGTGAGAGCCTCATGTCTGTGCCTGTCATGGGCCACAAATGATTCTGGTATTGAAACCACCTTTACAGCAAGGATGTCAAGTAAGTGAAGGTCACTACAATGTAGTTTCAGAACAGTATTTTTAAAACTTCGTCCTTCAGATGAGTCCTTACAGAAGTTCAGGGCCTTCTTTAATGCACAGTTTCACCTGTGCAAGCTATTGATTCTGTGGCATTAGCAAAAATTTTTCTTGGAAGATGTTCCACCCCCTGATTACCACTCATGCAGGCCTGAGAGCTTTCCTATGACAGCTGAGGTTCAGGGCCATTGTGGTGCTGGGTTTTAGATTCTTCCCTAAAAAGTACACTTAGATGTATTAGAATAGTTATAGAAAGAAAATCTCATCTATGGGACCTGAAAATGCATAGTGTAAGACTCTATTAAAAAAGTAGTCACATAAAGACTCATTGCTACAGCATATTTTCTTCATTATTTCTGCCTCATTGTATGTGAAACTATATTAATATAATGAAGTGAGAAATAGTAGGATATTGGATATTATATTTCCTGCCTAGCAGTTTTAGGGAATTTAGCTCAAGGCAAGAGAAAATGCAGCCTTTCTGCCCTGAAGAATAAACAAAAACCTGTTACAGAAATAAAAGTGTCAGTAAGAAATTAGGTGGTCTCTCCACATGCATCAGCACATTTCTTACCATGGCTTTAGAGAGACCTGCTTAGGGTTTGGTTTGGTTTGGTTTGGTTTGGTTTGGTTTGGTTCGGTTCGGTTTAGACACGCTCAGGTTTGTTACACATTTATATGTAACCTTCTGTTTATATAGAATGGGGACATTTGAGATGTGGAATAACCAAGCTGCCATTTATCAAACTCGATTGTCAGAGGAACGGTGCAAAGCTTCCTGCTTTACGACGTCAGGTTCCCTAGATCCCAATTAAGAAAAAAATATTTCTTTTCCTCTCTTTTCAGGCCCTATGCTTTATTTTTCTTATTCTTTATGTAAGATATCTGATATTTCAAAAATTGCAGTTTGTTTTCCTTCTTATCTATGTTATCCTTGGTGTGCCATTAGTCAAACACAGAATTCTTCCTCCACATAAATAGTAAATTCTTCACAGTTTTGTTTGTCAGCTATTTCACTTGCTTAAGTACATAGAGAACTCTTAGGTTATTAGGGAGAGGAGGATCCCAAAGACACAGATACCAACATTTGCATTTAACAGTAGAAAAATACAGGTCTCCAAAATGCAGCAACCAAATCACCAAATTACTGATAATTGCATAATTTTAGAAAATTACATTTTTTTTAAAGTTACAAAATAGAAAAGGATCAGTGCTGCTGGATGAATATTAGTGGACAGCAGTCTTACTTCTAGCAAAGATATCTTGTACTCTTTTACATAAGCTATTTTTAAGGTATAGCACTGGTAGACACACTCTTCAGCAGACTTGCTCACTTAATAGGTTTAGGTCAGAGAGTTTCAACAGTTGGTGTTGAAAGATTTCCTAACTTAGGAAGCTTAATAGTTTACCAGGTATTTTTTTTAAATGCCTCTTTTCCCTTTACCAGACCTTAACAATGAAACAAAAATGTATTCTCAAAACAGTGGACTTCTACATTCCACTTCTACAGGGGAGCTTTCTACATTATTAGGAAAAAGTAAAATGTCCATAAAATGATGATTCCTAAATTCTGATATTCTTAAATGTTAAATGTGCTGACTTTCTGCTGAATCTTGGGCTTGGCAAGTGAAGGCAGTGCACCTAGAAAAGCACACAGACCTAAGTAGCCCTTTGACTTGAAAGTTCACAGTTTATATAATTAAGTATACAAAATAAATGTATAGTATTCAGAAACCAGTAAGGCAAGTAGCCAATGTCAGAGGCTGCAGTGAGGTGATTTTATTCCACTTTCATTGTTATATCTCCAGACCATGATGTCCACCAAAGCTGCTTTGTGAACCTGGACTCCTTTGAAATTGCCTGCTGATCTTTGGAAGTTCATCCTCTTTCCTGTCCAGCCCATTTTGCCCTTCAAAGAGAGATTCAAGAGTTGCTGGAACTGGATCTCCTCTACTACACTTTCCTACTGCTGGATATGTGGTCCCCTAATTCCAGTTCAGACTGCTGCAGTAAGACAAGGCCAACAAGAGCTCTCATAGCATGAAACTGCAATCACTGTCATAGCTTTGGGCAACTGAAAATATGTAAAAAAAGGCTGTTCCTGCAGCTGGAAACTGCAAAGAATAAGGAGTGCTCCTGTGACAATGCCTTTCCCCTGCCATTTATTGTAGTGAAGCAACACCTAGATATCCTCATCCAAGGACTTCCCACTTATTGCTGCTTGAGGATGTGTTTGGAGAAAATTACCCTAATGAAAGGCAGCTTCCAACCCTGTACATCAAACTTCATTAACTGACCTTTAAACAGTTGCCTATCTTTCCTACAAACTGCCATTTATTTTCACCCTGTTACAGTTTGCTCTGTATTACAGAGCAATACAATAATATATTGTATTACAATATAGTTAGCAGTTACTTCACTGTTTGGATCTGTCACTTGCAGTTCCTTTGTGAATTCACAACATATGTTGTACCAAAATCCCTTTGTTTTACCTTTAAGCCTGAACTAAACTATTTTGAATGAAATTTCCCAGTACAGATGCCAGTCTACTCTATTTCTCAGTTGTGACCAAAGAATATTATTTCAGCAGTTGTGTCCACGCTCCATGCTTTGCATATATCTCAGAAAGCAAACTTATCCTAGTGATCAGTTTTGCTGGAAAAAGTGTTTCAGCCTTCAGCTAAGGCTTTCTTTTCTATCAAGAGCTCTCCTGTTAACCGAGTTTTCTTTCTGATAACTTTTCAAATTGTTCTATATGACATTTCTGTATTTTCTTCCTAACTCAATCATCCTATCTTTGTTGCAGGGATAAGGCCTGTAATATATTCTCATGTTTGCCACAGAGCAAGCACAGATTCAACTAAGATGTGACAACCAGCAGACTTTCTTATCTACAGAGAGGGTCATCTGTTGTGCTTAAAAATATGGTGCATATGATTGTACTAGTATATTGCTAATGCTTAAATCTACATTTCTATGTAAAATTAATTTTCTCTCTTGTCTGTAGTTGCAACTTGGAACGCTTTCCTTATATGCACTATAAAATGTTAATAGCAAAATTTAGTGTGACTTTATGACTGTGGTGTCATTTTTCTCAGCTTGATCAGCTCTTTCAAATGGCATCATTATGATCAAAGTTGTTTACAGTAATAAAGCAAGAATAGTTCCAATAAAATAGTAGGTGCCTTTACAGTTAAAGAGTAGCTGGCATTTAAGAACACAGCAGCTCCTCATTCTGTGGGTGCAGAATCATACATGTTCACAATATAATAGAGCTAATGCATGTAATTACAAGATTGCCCCCCTCAGGATTTGAGGGCATTGAAAGAGACAACAGGAAATACATTATGAATCTGAAAGGGGGAAAAGTAGCAAAATTACATATATATTGCCTGTGGAAGGAGAAACAACTGCATTGCAGCTTTGAAGTCTCCAAAATTGTGGATTACTCTAATGCACCATTATTGTTCACCAGTAATTTATCACCAGTTACTGACTTCTGAGAATAAATTGGTGACACTTAAAGGTGCATTTATAAATATTTTACTCATGTTACAAGATTGATAGAAATTACTTCAAAACTAAGTTATTGTAGGTATGTTTCAATATGTGGAAATACATATGGATGATGTTTCAATTAAGAAATTATGGTCTAACTACCAGCTGTAAACTTTAAAGCTCTGGGACACAGGAAATAATTTCTAAAGAATGGATCTCTATAAAATCCCTAAAGAAACTTTTTAGCATTAAGAAAATAATCAGTAATGGTGTTTTAAGCTGCTTTCCTCCTTGTCCAGAGTCAGCTTGGATATGGTGCAGCTCCATAACCTGCTGGGAAAACAGCTCAGCTGGGAGAAAAAGCTACAAGACGCCTCAAGGTGGGGTTGCGGGGTGGGGGGGTGGGGGGGGTGTTGAAAGCTGCTCAGGACAGTAATAGTGATATTTGCTTGGTTAACAGTGATAAGTGGCAAAGCTGGGATCAAGGTTAAACAAGTGAAACCTCACTTAGAATGTTCATATCCTTTGCAGTAATTTATTGGCAAAGGCTTTACCTGGGACAGTAACAAGTAAATCCCAGAATGATGGTTGCTCACCTACAGTGAAATCTAGTAGCAGGACTGATTCCATTTGAAGGCTGTACTTCAAGATTGCAGTTGCCTGACAGAGAACTGAGGATGTGATTGATTTACATGACAGTGTTTTAACTGAGAACACCATAAAATAATTCAAAACCAGTTTGACATCTCAGAAGACAACCTTATATTAAGAAACGTCAAGATTGTAGAGCACAGAAAGAGAAGCCTATGATATATTTTTTCAATGAATACCAGAAGTGGTAGGGATGCCTACCTATAAAACTCCTGAACAATGTGTTGCAGCACATTTTATCCTTGGAAAGGCCAATCAAGTAGCACATTATATGGTACTTGTGAAATGTTGCAAGTCTTGGAATGAGGAACAGAAATTTGAAGCAGGCATATAAATCTGAGTCAGGCTGTTAGGGTTGAAGAATTTTCTTTTATCTGGATTACCCTGCTGCTCTTATTTGATATTGAAAGGTGTTTATAACTGTTAAACTGGGAAAGAAAAATGTAAGCCAAGATAATGTGGTGTCACATCCACCCAGGAAGAAGGCTCATTGAGGAAATCAAAGTTGTCTTTGACTCACGGGATAAGAGAGGGAGATCTGTGGCTGGACAGGAGCAGATTCCCATGTTTTAACAGGAAGAACAGCCTTGCTAAAATGATTGCCTTATGTTTTCTCGTGGTAAACTACATCCTTATTACATAATTGATTTTTGAAAATGTACAGTGCTGCCTTCTCCTTTTTTAATCTTACAGATGTTGAATGACTTTACCTGCCTTTTAAAGCACTTTTAATCACTTGAGACTCATGTTTACAGGTACATAACACTGTGGTTACAATACAAGGTGCCAGACAAACAGCATTATTTTAGCTTCATCCTTCCTATGCAAAGAGAGAATTAATTTAGTTCTGAGCCTTTAGATGTTCATTGTCAGAGAGACTTACACAAATTATTGTCTGTACACATGGTTGGGTGTTCCACCAAAATCAAGAGAGTTGCAATGCAGGGAGGTAAATATTTGCATAAATCTTCGCAAGCTTTGGGTCATAATAGCAAACTCACATTTAAGTTTTGTTTTAAACAAAACCCCCTCATTTCACATAGAATTTTCTCCACAGAAAAAACATCCAGTATGGTGGACTTCTCAGGTAGGACCTGATGTAGTTACACAGAGCAGTGAGAAACACACAGTTCCAAGATCCAGTTTTCCTTTCCCTTTTCCCTGCTGTGTTCTCTCTTTTTTCTTCTTCCCCATTCCCCTTCTTCTGGCTTGCACAAGGATGGAACAAAGGAGCATAAACTGATCAATCCTTTTCAGACTGGAAGGTTTTGCAGTTTTATTACAGTACAAAATTGCTATGAAAAGCTCAAACTGGAAATACTCTTTCATAGGGAGAAAAGTATTTAAAAGTTTGCTTGCCATGCCTGGTAAGGCCAGAGCTGGACTATTTGAATAAGCTGTTGGAATCTTGCAGTTGCCTGAGTTCATTTTCATCCAGAGCTACAGCCCAAAATGACTGGAGCTGCTCCAGGCTTTGCAAACCTATTACAAGCATAGATGAGTTGCTGTCATCAAATTGGAGTGTCCATTAAAACTTTAAAGGAGAAGCTTGATCTAAGTTTTCCTTGTCATAATGTGTAATACTTGTTACAGAGAGATTTATTAAGCTGCTCTCATTTAATATGTTGAATCTAGTGCAGGGTCATGGAACATATTAAGATTTCTACCAACAGGAAAGAGATGAAATTTTCATATTTTGTTATTCATGACCTTGGGACTACCTAAAATGGCAGCCACCTTTAATTCAATGCAATTGTGCCTAAGCACATCTGTACTTTCCCTCTATTCATATTTCAAGAGACAAAAAACCCATGAAAAGGTGAATGTGGAGTGGTTTTAGGAGGCATTTTAAAAGCCAGCCACTATGCTAGGCCAAAAAATGAGAGACCCTACCATGTAAAATAGTCTTACACTCAGCTAGTAATGCTATAAATTGAGGAGAAAAAAATTCATAATTCAGTAAATTAAGTTTGAGTGCTTTGTCCTACCCTGAACTAAGTCTGTCTCAGCACCTCACATTAAAGACCTGTAATGTGTGCCTGAGAAATCAATGTTAAAACAGTGAGGTTTTGCACGTCCTTTAGTGCTGCATTGGTATCTGCTCTAACATTACCAACCAGCTCAGCATGGCAAATCAGCTCATTTTCCCTGATGGCACTGACCAGAACTGCAGAGCAGAGGAGAGAAGTGCTTACATTGCTTACAGTGGTGTAATCTATAAAAAACTAACCAACCAAGACAGAACAAACTGGATTTCTTCCCTTCTGTGGTTCTTCATGGTACCTTACAAACACTCAATAACAAGGTTGTTTCTGCTTAAAGAAACGAAAACATTTGCAAGTGTTGCAAACCCCATCTAGTTTATGGTATAACCAGTCTATTTGTCTTGAGGTGCTCCATGCAGAGAAGTTCTTACTTTTGGTCACAGAAGATCCTACTCTCACCTCCTGTGTCATAGGGTAATTATTTTTTAAACTGGGGAGTTATTCTGGATTTACAATAATGTAACTATGAGCAGAGTATGAGCATGAATTTTTATCTTAGTCCATTTTTATATGCTGTTTTTGAAGTTTTGTTTTCACATAATTTACCAGACTGGGAGGGCCAGTGGTATAAATGTTGCAAGGCAACAGTGATATATCCTCCTGATATTTGACAACAGCTAAGAACATTGTCCCAGTGAGGAGGTCAGTCTCCCAAAGCTTCCTGTAAAATCCAGGTGGAAAGACAGGCTCCTCTGGAGAGTGTCAGAGAGCACCTTAATCAGGCTTCTGCTCTGAACTGCTCAGTGAAGGGTCCTTTCACTCAGCTCTTATATAGGGATATTGCCTTCCCCCCAGTACATATCAGGAGCCTAAATTTGCATGGAGGGGAGCGACCTCCCTGGAAAATCTATTTTGTGAATGGATTTTTGTGCATAGACTTCATGAGTAGAGGAAAAAGCTTTTTATTTGAGGGGTTTAATTTGGTCTGCTGTACAACTGTATTTAAATCTTTTTGCAAAGAACAACCTTTTGCCTACTGTCCTAAAGAATTTATTTGTTTTCATGAGTTTGTCTCAACCTTCAAGTTATTGTAACAGTTTTGTGTATTTAATATACAGTGTGTGTTAATATCACAGACAGTTTTATAACAGCATTATAACTTACACCATTCCCTCCAGCTTTTTATGGACATCTACGCTTCTGCATTAAACTACTGTAGCTTGTGGAATTTACAGGAGAAATCAAGAATGAAGCCTGATGAAAAGCCTTTTAAATTGTGATGTAGACATCCACTGCATCCACCTTGCAAAAGGACTAAAATGAAGAGAACTCTTATGTGATAATTTCTAGCAAGAGTACAGGATTACCATCCTGCTAGACAAACCATAAAGGAAAAATGTTTGTGGTACAGTACGAAGGCTAACTTCATCTCTTTATTTGAAGTCAAGTTTAATTATTTATGTTTTCTGAGGAAAATAAAAGCAGAATGGTAACTATGCATTCTTAGTTTAATGGAGGGCTCATTTTAGATTCTGCAGCATTAAAATATAACCAGTATATCCTATTGAGAAAAATAAAAACAGAAGAAACCAAAGAGATAAGCAGAAACACAGACAGACAGACAAATACCCTACTTCTGCAAAAAATTGAGCCAAACAGTGAGGAATTTTATAATAACAGTGTGGTCTAATTACTTACTGTACTTTGAAGATATATTAATTCTTAATTTGAGAACTGCTATATAAATTTTAGTGTATGCCATATGCAAGTGATGGAAGTTTTATTATAGTACCAAGCAAAAAGAAAAGACACCCAAAAAAGCTGGGATATTCTTTTTACATTAGAAATGCTCTGAATTTCTACTGAAAAATATAATGGATGACACAAGTTATACTTCACATTATCAGTAAATACTACCATAACCTCACCATGAGGCAGCACAGGTTGTCATATCCAGTTAGTATTTTGTTAGGAAATAAATGGCTTCTGGTTATCATGGGCCGATGTGACATGACAGTGTAAAATCATATCCCAGTCTATGGTGAGCAAGATGATAACATATGTCACCACTCCACTAAACCTGTGAAAATCCCTTGGAATTTCTATTTATTAAACCTCATGTTCACCACTCTGTATAGTGGCTTCTTCTGTATAGGGCTTCTTCCCTGGTTACAGTGCAGCACTGCTGACTCTTAATTGCTCTTGTGGACTCCATTGCAATAGCAATCGGGCTTAAACAGACCAGTGAAAACTCCTTAAAGAAATACTCTGAACATTCTTCGGAAGGGCTGGTGTGCTGCTGAATTACCGCAAGGATGGCTCTTTAGCCATCTGTATCACTGCTTGCAGGCTATGAATTCAGTTATATTTAGCTCACAATTAAAGCACAGCTGACCCATACTAAAAGTCTATTACCTGCATTTAGGCTCTATTTACCTAACAGTTCTTCTCTCTATTACTCACTCTCAGTTTAGTCTCCTCTATCTTACTACAGATGTTCTTAATCATGAATTCCTTAATCAGGAATTATCATCCTGAGGAAACACATTGAGGAAAAATATCATTAAAGAGTCTCAATGTACTAGGTAACAGGAATTCCTGCAGAACTGTCTTTGCAAAGCAAAAAAAAACAAAACTGAAAAATTAATCTCCAGAGTTTAAGACCTCTGAGTTCATTGAAATGTCCAATCCCTTTTTTTACTTTTGTCAAACTAACATCCCGCAGCAACAAGCTCCACATTGTTTGAGGAGTATGTCTCCTGCTTTAAATTTCCCTGAGTGTTATCATATGACAAGATCCTAAATATCCTTATCAAGGTATTATTTCATGGCTTTTTGTCATATCTACTATGGAGTCCTTCTGTGAAGCTAGGGATGCCAGTTGTTCCAGTCTTTCCTCCTTATCCTTTGCATTCTTGCCAGAGAGAACAGAGCTGCTTCTATTTCTGCAAACCTTCTGTTTGCAGCTGGTGACCAGGATTGCACATGGTATTTGAAATGCAGAGGACAACCAATTTAATGACACTAAAGATTTTTTTCATATTATTCTTCCTTCCTGTACCAAAATTTTCTACTATAGCTGTGTGCCAAATAGAGGAGTTTATTGCAGTCTTGACAGGGCTACCTAGGTCCTTTTCCTCTGATACAATTAATTTAGAACTTGCTAAGGCATAAAAATAGATTTTAAAAACCCCAACCTTGTAAATTACATTAATTTGTGTATATCAACATGGAACTTAATCTGCCATCAGATTGATCATTCACCTAACTTGTTTATTTTCTTCTGAAGTTTCTTATTACCCTCTCCAGATTTGATTAACCTGAATAATTTTGTGTCACCTGCAAATCTCATCAACTCAATGCTCATCCCTTTTTCCAGTTCATTAAAAAATATATTAAACTATACCACTCCTGCTGCAGAATATCACGGACTTGATATCAAATTCTACTATGGTGAAAACTGAGAATTCATTCTTTCCTCTTTTTTATAGCTCCTACTTGATTGATCCATGACAAAAAGTAAGTGAAATATTTTTGACTGATACAGGAAGTTTGTTGGACATGAAATTTCTGGTTCTGTTTCCAGCTTTCTGACTGCTTAATATCCTCAAATCTCCTGAAAGTTTGAATGGTTAGACTTAAATGAACATACAGTTTACCTTTATCCATATTTTTATAACATATTCAATGAGTTCTAATACATAAATGGGGACAAGGATGGCGTAATGTACATGGAAAGCCAGAAAGACAATTTTTATTTATCAGATCGGGTTAATTTAGACGTAGAGCTCTTTGAGCTAAATATGAAGAATGGAAATATTTTTACACAAAGGAGTCCTTTTATTAGGAATCTATACCTCATTGCTGGATTATCTGCTGCATACAAAATACTGACGGAAAAATTCTTATGAAAGGGTGGCACATACCATTTTTTTGGTTTTAAATTCCTCGAAAATATGTATTGCATTGTTCAATGGTTTCAAGATATGTGCACTGATTTTTTTTTTTTTGGCTATCTGATGATTTTAAATATTTTTTTCATATGAGGAAAGGCTGAGAGAGCTGGGGCTGCAGCCAGAAGAGAAGGCTGATGGGGAAATCTCAATGTGCATCAATATCTGAGGAGAGGGACTGAAGAAGTAAGGAGCCAGACTTCTCTTGGTAGTGCAACTGACAGTACAAAAGATAATGGAGACAAATTAGAAAGAGTAAAATAGACTTTGAACACAAGAAAATTATTTTCCTGTGAGGATGGTGAAACACTAGAATGGGCTGCCCAGAGAGGCTTTAGAGGCCCTTTGTGGAGATGAACTTGATGGAAATAGTCCTGGACAAGCAGCTCCTGCTGATTCTGCTGGAGCCAGGGCAGTGGACTAGATGGTTGAAGAGGTCCTTTCTAACCTGAACAATTCTGTGTGAATGCATATGGAATATTTAATTATCATTATTAGAAGTTAATTAATAGACAGTCTAAACACAGGAATTAATTAACAAGTCAAACAGAATCCAAAACCAGACAAACCAAACAACAGATGGGACTGGCTGAATCTTTGGTGAAACTTTGAATTTTCAAACCACTGAACTAACTCCATTTGAAGACAGTCTTTCAAAACCTCTGGGATGCTTTGATACATTTATAAAATGTATACTGAGTGCCTCTTCTTTGTGCATAGATTTAGTCCAGTTATATATGTCCAGTGATAAATGTAAACTGTCAGAATTTCAAAACATCATCAACTGGATGCACTTCATGAAAAAGTGAGAGAAGTGATAAATCCACCGTTGACTGATCTGACCTGTAACAATTCAGTTCTTTGTCTCAGTGTAGTTAAATCCCCGAGACATGATTTTGTGGGTGAGAATGTGAGAAACACTTTAATAGGAACTAATGCCTCATTATTTTTCCAGTAAATTCATAGAATGAAGTACTAATTAAATCATTAAACCCTTATGCTCTTTTGTACAGCGTACCTTTTTTCATACTACAAATGATGACATTGTTTCAACAATGGCACTTGAAATATATTTTAAGGAATGTTTCTCCCATTGTTGCACATTAGACATGTTTTGTGGTCTGTTAGTGTTTAGAGTATGAAGAAGAGACTTCTCACTTCTTCCAATGCAACAGAAGGGACATCTTGAAATAGAACACAACAGAGACAAGAAATGTTTGTGACTTAGAGGAGCATGTGCAACCAGCACCAACTTTAAGAGGCGTCAGATATTTCTGTTGATGAAAATCTTTGTCTAAGGTGAAATGGGCTACATTCTGTTTCTTTTATTCCAAAGATGAGATGGATTTGAAAAACCTACCTGGCTCCTTGATGCAAGGACTCGCCACATGAGATAATCTCCAGCACATTACTATTGGCACGCAGATCTTTCACCCTTTTTTCTCCATGCATTACAGAAAATATTAAATCAGTTTGGTGTCCATAAAAACTTTTGATCCTAGGAACAGCCTAGGGTACTATCATTATCTTCAGGAGTACCATTTGTAGATCTTCAGTAGGTAGCACTAATTTAATTTCTTTGCTAGAGAAAAAGTGGCTGATTTTCTAGATCAATATTTGATTGAATATGTTTGAAATGTCAGCAGATAAAGGCCCCTTTTTCTGGCCCAAAGAGTTTTTGAACCACAGAGGTATACTGTTCTAGCTCCCCTGGGATCTGACTGCAAGGAGGTCTCAAAGATCTGTTAGAAACCTTCCCGCTGTTCCTTGTGTTCTTCCAGCAAGACTTTCTAAAGGTTGAGATGAGAAGAAAGAAGATCAAGAACCAGAATGTCTTTATATCCATTTTTTAATCTTTCCTGGTGCTTCTCTTAACTAAAAATAATCGTTTATAACACCAGTTTACAAAAAAACTCCTGTAATAGGATCGTGTGAAAGAAAGAAAAAAAATATTGAAGGCCAGGCCTTCAGATTTGCTTTAAGAAGATGCTCCAACAACTTTTGCAAGCCATTGACATTTGAAGGGCTTTTTCTCTTTCATGACACTAATTAAAGCTGAATATCAATGTATCATCATCTTGAAAGTGATCTGTTAAAGAGATTTGCTCAAGGCTGGCAAACCAGGGCAATGGACACATGTTTTAGAACTTCAGAAGAAAAGTTGCCCAGTTATGTTAAATAACTAGAGAAAAGCATGAAAGTGAAAAGATATTCTTAAACAATGATAAGAGATACTGTTGGAAAAGTGGCGTGATGTGAGAGCCTGCGTCCATATATTCCATAGAAATTCATGCCAAATACATGCACACACAGAATTCCCCCCCTCAGCCCCACACTGAACAGAGCTCATGCTCGTGCTGTGCAAATGATGAGGATTCTTTAAATCTTCAGGGCCTAGAGGTACATTTCTTAGAAAGAGACAATGAAATATTGTGGATGGAAACTTCTCATACACTGAGATAAGAAATGCATCTGAAGAGTAAACCATATTGCCTATCTTGACTACACGTATAGCTTGATGTTACATGATTAACAGCATATGTGCTTCTGCATAATAAAATCCATTCATCTGAACATTAAAACATGATTTTTCTTGCATAATATATTACTTAGAGCTTTGATTTTATTTTTAAAATAAGCATGTTTAACTGGCTAATAATGTACATGCACTTTGTTAATATACAAATTAGGAAGAAAACTACATTGAAGATAGTGAAAGCATGTGGTACCTGATCAGTCCTGATGACTGCAGTTCTTACTCATCTGCTGCAGAGTCTAATATCAGTTTTTTGCCAGCTTTATAAATATTATATCATTTGCAGGGATTCAGAGTCTCTGCTTTAAAAATGGCTTTTCAATTACTCACTATTTTAACAACATTGCATTGTACTTTATTTCACTGTGAAGTAAAACACATTCCTATAAGTCAAAACTGTGTAAGATACAGCTGTATTTGGCTTGTTTGTCATTTCAGTGACCCTGGCAAAGACTTTCAGTCTTTTAATTTCTGTTAGAAGCTGCAAAAATGCACCAACATTTCTGTTAATCTCTTGGGAAATATAGAAAAAAAAAATCACTACCACTCTTGTATCTACCCCATAATTTAAAAAGGTCCCCTAGTAACTGCAGTGCCTTGTATGTAAATAAATTGTTGGTTGCTCATTACTTCATAAAAAAAAATTAGCAGCTTTGCCACCCACTATTTCTGCATCACACCTAAATGAATAGATTATATCTAAAACACCTCATCCAGTTGCTGTACCAGGTTCTGCTAACCGAAACCATAAGCCTCCTACAGTGAAGTCAGATACCCAATAGTCTCTGCATGAATCAAAGTAAGCCAAACAAAATCTATGTTTTGTACCTGCTCCCAATACGTCTGGGAAGCACTGTTAATGAAAAATGAGGTTGATGTACCTATTGCACACTTTTGGATTATTGTTCACTACCATCAATCTGAAACCTAATGAAACAGAGACCACCTACAGTGGAGGGATATTGTGTCCATCTGACAAACTGCATCCAATTTACGAACTGATGGGATGGCATAAGCTGCCACTGGTCATATGATTTTCAGCTTCTGATTGGTCATACATTAAGCATTAGTAATGGGGCAATGCCATTTCCACTATCATTCTCTGGCAAGAGTGGAAGTATTACATAGCGCACCATAATTCTGTGATAATGATAGCATGCAATGTGCTAGTTTCTCCCCACTGCGGACACAAAAATTGTAGGAGACTTGGCTTCTCCAGACTGTCTTTATGGAATTAACAAAGAAATATGCTTGCCATGACATATATTGAACCTTTTCAGTGCCTTTCTGGGTAACTTTATGGGCACATGTGTTATGTATGTCACAACCAAACTCTGCAGGAAGAGATAAAATAGTGCACACATCACACAATGGGTATAAGCAATGGGCAACCCAGGCTCCAACCTGCACAGCACACAGAGGTTTTTTCCAAGAAAAATGCTGACTCTCTAAATGGAAGACGCTTTAGTTTCTGCACCTGTTCTGCTCAGTATCTTGTTAGGCTGCTTCTACGTCTACTATATGTCATACTAATAGGGAGAAGCAAAACAGGGAGAAATTATGATGGATATTAGTTGATCCTCTTGTTATTGCTAGATGTGATTATTGCTTTTTCCTGCTTGGGCTCCCTCAGTGTACTCCTAACAGAGTGCAGCTTATTAAAAAGCTCTGCTGTTTAAGTTTTACTGGCATAATAACCAGCTCTCTCTTTATGGTTGTTCTGAAGTCGATTCAGTAGCCACCTGTCAGTTTGTGAAACAAATGTTAGATTTTCCTAATGACTATTAAGATTTTCCATGGATTTTTCTCCCATCGTATCTCTCTGAACTTGTCCAGCGCTGTGTTTGTGCTCATGATTTATGCTTAGCAGGTGTTTGTTTGCTATGGGTTTCTAAATGTTGGCTTCCTAGTGTAAGGAAAGAATGAGAAGGTGGGAATGGGTTTATTATATTCTGTATATTGTTCTACAACAACAAAATGGATTTCCAGCTGACACCCTATGTGCTGCCACGAATTAAGCCACAAAACCCTATCTGTATCAGCAATATACCAAGTAATGCAAGGGAATTCACAGTTAAGACTGAAGCTCCATTATTAACTCACTATATTGTGCCTGGATATTGCTGTACATATTGTTTGGTACATACCAGGATCACTGCAATAGGTAAACAAAAGCAGGTGAACTTACAATACAATTCAGTCTTCCCTGTAAGATTCTGTGCCTCATTCTTTTAACCAGACCTTCTGGCTTTTGCTCAGTTTTGGAAAACAGAATTGTATCTTTTGCTGTTTCAGTTTTTCAGTTTTAAAATGTCTGTTGATGCTACGTGATATCCTTAGTGTTCTATTGTGTAAATGCATTAAATACTTTAAAAATGTTTTAAATTACATTATTCACATAATTATTTAGATCTACAATGCTAAAAACATCATTGCAATTAGCTAGATTAGTGCAACCCAGTTTTAAAATGCCTATTCCTTACTTGATACACTGTACAAGCTCTTATCAGAAACATTGCCATGTTTTTTAGTAATAGTTTTTGCCTCTAATTCTCACAGCCATTATTCACTTTAGAGCGGATAACAACTGCTGTGAAGCTGTGGACTGTTCAGTGTCATTACATCCACTAAGATTTTCAAACCTTTACATGTACAAGTGCAAAAATCCTATAGAAATCTTACCTTTCCTTGTGCTGTACCTGTAGAAATGGTGGAATCCTGGAGAAATCTTACCTTTCCTTGACCTGCACCTGTATAAGTGGTGGAATCCTGGAGAAAACTTACCTTTTCTTAGTCCACAAAAGCTTCTGAGGCTGTTCCTGTCACCTGTGGGATCATTACCCAGAGCCTCCCAAGTCAGGAAAAAAAAAATTATAGCCTTCACTGGGCTTTGGATTATTCTACATTTTAACACACCTTGCCCAGCTGGGTTCACACATTCACAGTTCCCCTTTGTCCCCAAAGACACGTCCTGCTCAGCATATGAGTCATCGTTTACTTGTGTCCTTCAGGGACTCCATTGCATTTTGGTCACCTTTTTCCCCCATGTAAGGTCTTGGTTTTTTTCAGTGCTACTGTCTGAGCATGGTTTGGAAATTTCTTTTATTGTTACATTCTCATCTTGTCCCTCATGTTACCCAAGTAGTCACTGGCATGATCTGTAGTTGACTCTTAGGGTTGTATAAGATTTTGACCTTTTCCTGGTGACTTGTGATGGCATTCCTATGCCATAAAGGTGAAGGAAGCTATTGCTCAGCTTTTTGGAAAAAAAATTTGAACCAACCCAACAAAAATATTGCAAAAACCTGTAAGTACTTTAGTACTGTGGGCTGGTTTTGATTCACCTTAAAATCGTGAATCTAAAGATTAAAATCAGCATTTCACTTTGAAATTAGAGTCTCCTATAAAGAATGGAATCTTAACAATAAATCAACACACTTCTTGGTGTTTCCAGGATTCTACCCAAAATTTACTTTTAAATCATAAAAACCTTTTATCTGTCTTTTGCATGAATTTAGTTACTGGTCTTTATTCTTCAGTGTGTTCAGAAATTACAATGCACACAATTTTATTTATCATATAACTTTCCTTCGGATCATTGAGATATACACTAGAGCCAAGGTTGGCTGTCATTTACCAAAAAAATGTTGTTATTTTTGATGTTAAGTGTCTGTGTGCTGTTTTGACAATAACTTTTCTGTTTCCTTGTCTCCTCTGCTTAAACTTCATAGCACTTATGAGATAATTTAGATCTTCTGAAGACTGCTGCCTATCAATGTTTGTTAGATCCAGTTTGTAACTCTCATTTGAGGAAGGTGTCATTTGATTTATTTCTTTATTTGGATATTTACTACTCTATAATAAGAGTACCCAGTCAAGGCTCTAGGCTCTACTGAAAACCTTTTAAGTATGCACATATATAAATGCAATTTCCAGTTGTCACAAGGTCCATCAAAGCCCAACAACAAAATGAATATAACAAAAATAATTTGTCCCTACAAAGTGACTGATAGTTCCAGTGACCGAACAGGAGCTGTACATCATTACCATAGAACCATCATGACATCACCAATCCCTTCCACCTATATTCTCATTGGATAGTGACACAAAATGGGCTGAAGGTCATAAAACATGATTTTATAATGTTTTTATAAGGGAAGACACCTTGTAACAATCAGAAGAGAGATGCTTCAAATATCTGTAAGACAACCTAAGAGAAAAAAATCTGGATGTGAGAAATCCCAATTACATCACTTTAATCATTAGTCTTTATCAGGTGCATTGGTTTTTATGGATTTTTCCATAATTTTATTGTTTTTAAAAGGACACAGCCAAAGTTATAATAAGCCTAGTTAGCATTTAAAGAATACTGACACAAACTACCTGCCAGAGAGAATCACACACACATGTGTGGGGTTGTAAAATCTGAGTTCTGATATTGTACCAGTGGAATCCTTTTTATCTCACAAAGTCTGAAACAATGCTCTGTAGCTCTTGAGACAGGGACTTTTTTATATAGTGTTTGAATCACCTTCCTTTAAAATGCTGCTAACTGTGAAATTAGTGTTGTCCCTCAAAGAGCATGGGAATAATTGTCAGTAATTGAACACAGTTTGGGGGCTAATTATATAGAAATTGATATTAAAAGAATACTACAGGATTGATTGAGTTTTGCAGTTCATATTTAGTTTTCAAATTACTTGAGTTGAAAGGCTGTGGTAAGAAACAATAAAAATCCATTCAAAGCTGCTAAAGCAAATTAAGGTTTACTAGTTCTTTGAAAGACAAATGATCCAAGTGAGGTAATGTAGGGAGGACAGTAAAAATGTTCTTGAAATTTGCCATAGATTTAAAATATCAGGTGTTTAAGGATGATGTATGTTGAGCACATGTAATTTCTCCAATTAACTTCTGTTTAAATGGTTGGGGTTTCTGTTTTGGGTTGCCTCAAAAAGGGAAGAAATGCCTTTATGTGTATCAGCTCTAGAATTTTGTTGAGGGTCCATGCGAGTCAGAACATGCTGAGATGTGAGAGGAGCATAGGCCTCAAGATCATGACCTTGAGCTCTGCTTTTGAATGGGAGCAGGAAATTGGTTTTGGGGAGAACTTTTTCTAATTGAAAATCCACTTATCCTAATCATAAAGTGTCATAAATAAATGGGATCTTGACAAAAGTAGAGAATATGAACTTACCTTTGTTCCTTGTGCTGGAAGGAATCTTGCAACCCTGAGAGCAGTTGAAGCACTCCCAAATTTTCCTGGGAGGAGGACTGTAAAACAATAAGAGCAAAGAAAGAGAAATCACGTACCCTGTTGCATGTCATAAACCCAGAAGATTTCAAATCTATCGCATATTTCCCTGCAGCCAGAAATTGCCAGGAATTGCTGAGAAGTTAGGAAAAAAAAAAGTCAAATAAACATTTATCTTTCCCCCCAAATTTACTGGAGCAGTAATATTTCCTTTTTAAAGCAGCAGCATGGAAAGACCACTAAGGGATATTTTAAACATACATGTGACAATGCAGAGTGTTTAAGATGTGAATATCCTACTCATGAAACATTCAGAAGACAGGCCTAAAACAATTTCATTCAGGGTTTGTTTTTTAATTGAGCCTTATAAGTATTCTGAGGAAGACAATATCCTTTTCTGATTTGTCTATTTTACTATAAAAATGTCATTCCTTCTTTATAAAAAAAATCTAGAGAAAGTATGTAAGAATAATTGCCAATATTTTTCTCTTAAAATAACTATAAAAACACTATTACAACAAAATTTTAAATAAATACAGTCTAGATAAGTATTAAACAAATATTCTCATAAAATATTTTTTAAAATCTGCTACATTTTGGGTACCATGTAATTGTTTGGAGGGTGAATATCTTCTAATAAATTTTAAAAGATTATTGCGTCAAGTAATTTGGATATTACAAAAGAAGTGAATATTTACACTGATAACCAAAAAAAATTCTAAAGTGAAATAGCAAACTTTGGAAAATAACTGAAATGCATGTCAATTAAAAAAAAAAAAATTCCTCAAATAAGAAAAATTCAAGACTAAATATTTTTTTAAAAATATTCCAGAATCAAAAGCTATGGGGAAAGACTGTATAACACTTGCAATCTCTAAAGGATCACAAGTAAATGAATTCAGAAATAGTTTATGATATTAGGAGAAGCAATAGTTTTGCAAATTGTGTGAAATGCCACAGTGGTAAATATATGCAGAGAAACTAACAGCTACCCAATGCTCAGATACTAAACATGATTCATTAGTGAGCAATTAAAATGTTATGGGGATGATGCCAAAGAGATTTCTTGGAGGAGATGCCACTGGCTAAAGTTACAAGCAGTGGAAAAGGAAGTACACTTAGATATAACAGCCCGCTGCAAATGCATATGATTAAACAAATTTATCTACCAAAATGGATGTACAAACCACAGTTAATGAGTCTGATGGAGGCTTTAATGCATAGGGGTGCATTAAATCTACATCACATTTCTATAGGACTCAATGAACTTCCTGAAGCAGCTCTGCCACATAAAACCCAATTAACTCTCGGGGTTTAATACAAACTGAACTTCTCCAGATGGCTCAATCATTTGGAGTTAATTCAGACACTTCTGCCTGGGTTAATAGTATGGTCACTGTGCTGAAACAACAAACAAACTTACAAGAGCTTTAGAGATAAGAAAGACAGGAATAAAGCAAACAACCTGCAGTGGCTCCCTAGAACAGGAGGTGAAAGGATCACATTTAGACTCCCAAACACAAGAGAGCTTTCAGTTTGGGCTATCAGCCAAGAAGCCTGGCAAGTCTAACTCTACAAGGAATTTATTCCTTCAGCTCTTTTCAGAAGAAGTTTTCAAGAATTAACATTTTTCACAATTCCATCCTCATCTGATTTTTAGGAGTATCTTGTTGTAGACATTGAAGGGTATGGACAGCATGGAATCAAGTAATTACTACTTACCTGCTGGGCAGTGAGGAAGTTCAGCTCCCAAATCAGAATGTGGAATTTCTGTAGGGGAAAGAAGATTAGACTCAACAGAAATGCACTTTTTGTTCAGCCTGGAGAAATTTGGTTATACAGAAGAAAATAGTGAAAGAAAGCTGGACTTGACTTGTACAAATGGATCGAAGTGTGTGCATGGAATACTTGAACATATTCATCCATGACTTCTTATGGTTCAGCACTTCCTTCATGAAATACATAATGGCAGCAGGTTGAATGGCAGAAGGAAAATCTTTGGAATGCAGAAGACACAATTCTGCAGGTACTGGAATGTTTTACGATCAAGCATCATTTGCAATCTCACTTGCAATGGACTATTTGAATATTTACTGACATGTGCCTGTAACCCTAAAAAATGTTACAGAATGTTCAAACTTCTTTTAGTTAAGAAAATCTCTTGTATAATGCCTAAGAAAAGAGTATTACTTTAAAATAAAAATATCTCGTATATAAATGATGTTTTGATAAATCCTGCTGTCCTTGCTGAAAATTTATTGCATACTAACACCTCTGTTTTGAAAAATTGGTGAATTATTGTGCTTTTCTCTCTATCACTATCACTGCCATTTTTAAACACGTTAACTGAGATTTGAATGTTACATTCCTGGCAGGAATTTTCACGGCTGGGAAAGTTGCCTTTGCTTTAGCTGCCTTAGAAATCTGAATACAAGATCAGTATGAAAACAATTTTCCTTACAAATAATCCTTCCTTACAAACAGCTCACACATATTATTGAGTAGTACAACATAACTCTAACATTGCATGATTTCATCAGAAAATTCAAGCTTTCAATAGCTTCAAGGCCATGTAGTTTGAAAAAGAAAACTTCAAAGACCACCTCTAAATCCTAGTCTTTCTATATGACTGCACTCTTAGCAAAGTTCTTCCCTAATTTCTTTGTGATCTTTCATGATTTAATTAGAAAAATCTTTTAAAAACTTTTTTTTTTTACTGTAGTAGTATAACATCTGCATTTTCAGCAGTATGCTGTTTAATCACATTGGGTTATAAAGTGAAATTCTTACTACTGAGTGTAATATCTTGTAGAACCATGTGTTTGGTCTTTAAGTGTCCCTGACTCATCATCTTATATTCTTTCATCAACATTTTAATAGCCACTCTTAAAAATGTAATTTGATGGATAATTCTCTAAACCTGTTTCAGTTTTGTTGTTTCTTAAAAAAGTTATGTCCCTGCACATGTTTTCTTTCTGTGATTACTGCACCTGAAACTAATTTCAAGCACTCAAAGACAGTCTTAAGCCGAGGGCCACCATAAGCTCATAAGTTGATAGAGCCATGCCAGGTTATGGCATAAACTCTGATTCTCAGGTAGGATAGTTTTGTCAGTGTCAAGTATTTCACTTTTAGCTCTAAGATGTGTATTTATAGTATATATTTAATATTATGTATCTAGCATATGGTATGTCGTGTCATCTGAGTGTGAGCAACTGAATCCTGGTTTAACCCTGTGTTTGATCCCTATGTGCTTTACCCACAACTCTTGCAGTCAGCTGTTTCTGTCTCTGTTCCCTCTTAGTCTAAAGCCAGTAAGTCTAAAAAGGGGAATATTTATTCTTTTAGTCTCAATTCACAAGTAGCTGTCACAGAAAGCAGGGTACCAGACTGATTAGGAAAGCCTAGAAGAGTATCGCTGCCATATTCTTCCTTTGACAGGGTTTGTCTTGTCTTTAAAGTTTTTTGCTTTTTTTTTTTTTCCTCTAGGAAATAAGGAAATTTAAACTACTTCACTGAATAAAGTTTAAAAAAACAACCAAACAAAAATGCCCTAAAATCAAAACCCTGAACTGAATAAAAATCTTTAAGTTTTCTGTGATTGTTAAGGAAATTCTAGAAAGTTAAATAACTTGAAAAAAACAGAGGAAAAGGAGGTATAAGTGCTAAATATCTGAAGGGGAGTCTACACCTGAAACTTGAAGAAATACTTTGAGTTCTGATTTGGAAAATGACTCTGCAGTACTGTGCATTATGGAAGCCATATGTGCCTGCTCGGGTTTTTTAACCACATGCTGCAGAGTGGCCAAGAAATTAGTGTATTTTTTACCTCTGTGTTTAAGAAACCCAACCCAAACTGTATACAAGTTTCTACCAGATATTTAATGCTGCATGAGAGAACTACTATGTTTCTGTAATGAAATGAACAGGAGGAGAAAAAAAGAAATCAAAATTTTGTCCTTATTTTCAGGTGGTGCTGCTGAAATCCTCATGTCTTGCCATGCCCACCTTATGCTTCCTCAAGCAAAATCTTTAAAGCACTTTGGTCCTTAAAGCAGTGTTGGACTGGGTGTATGCTTTTGACCCACAAGTGATAATTATGAAGCCTTGTTCCAAAGGTGGAAGGACTCTGTATTGCAACTTATATTACTAGTTAATTCTTTAAAAAGTAATGATCAGAGCCATTGTCTGAACTCAATTTCATTACACATGAGCAAATCTGGAATAAAGTTACTGCAGTCAGGTTAAAGTCAATGAACTAGATCAGATTTATATTGGCTCGACTGAGATCATAAATTGGTCCTGTAATTGAACCTTTGGTTTTAAATAAAACATTTGCAATTGGCTGTTCTGCCCAGGGAACAGACAACTGTATCTTGACAGAGTTCTGAACCTATTAGAATTAGTTGGGAGAGAGTGACTAGATGATGAACATTAACTTCCATAAAAGAGAGAGAAGTAAAACTGCAAATAGAGAAGTGCTGAATTTGAAGTAGATTATCCATAAACGTCCATCTGCATTAGCAGAGCAGAAGGAAATGTTAAGTTAAAGTAAAATATGTGGTGATAAGGGTGTGATATCCATGGCACTTTTTAATTTTTTGTTTTTTTAAAAAGCTGTACCTGGATTTAAAAGACTGACTGGACATTTGCAGCTGGAGTGCATTAGATGCATTTCAGCATTTTCCACTTCAGTTTAATCCAAAAGGAATTTGGTTCATGTGGTTCAATACCACATCATGATGTGAATCAAAGCACAGAACATGAGGACAATCAGAGATTCACTTCAAAAGCACAATGCTGATCTGAACTAAAATGAGAACTCCCCGGTACAGATAGCTATTTGTAGGCTTTGCTGAAGATTGTTTATACTCTCAGTGGAAACTCTCTTACAAAAAGGCCCTGACTGAATCCTCACTGTTCTTTAGAAGAAGAAAACATAACAAGAAGACCTGCAAATCAATTGCTTGAAACAAAAAGGTAAAATTACCTCGTCAAGATCAAACTATCCTTTCTGGGTTTCACCCAGCTAATATAAGAATGTTGTATAAGATATCTTTCAGGATTGAATTTCTCCTAAAAGGAATTATTCAGAAAGGAAGAAGGACGTACTGAGATAATATTAACTCTCCTGCTGACCTTTAAGAGAACACATAAATTGCAGGGTAGCTACTTCTAGCCCAAACCAGCTGACCTGGCAAGGTTAAGGGCTGAAATACAGCTTTTGCTCCCTTTTACAGAACACCTTCCATGGTCAGTGCAGATGAAATCCCCAGTGTTGATGGCCCTTTTAAACCCTTTCCACAACTAGGTGTCTTATAAGTCAGCTTGCAGAAGAATCCCATGTGACTTGATAACAGAGCCTCTTCAGGGCAAGGCAGGAGCTGAGGAAGCCTTCAAACAGATAAGGCTTGATAGTGAGGATGCTGACACTGTGATAGATGCCTTGCTTATGCACCTGCAGCAGTCACCTCAGCTCTGGATTTGTGCTTCCAGAGTTTTCTGGAAAAGGCAATGTGATCTGCTTCAGTGCAACTTTTTATGAACGGGGTGTCTGTCTGTCTGTCCATGGCCTGAGATACGGGCACAAATCTGGGAGTTAACTGTGCACTGCAGAGACAGCCCAAAGGGAATTAGTTCTTTTGTTTAAGAATAAATTGACTGCTGCTTGGACATGTGGTTCCTTCAAGACAAAAAGGCAAGTAACTGGGTTACATTTAGAAAAATGATTTTAATGAACAGGAAAATGGCATTTAATCTTTTGGTGCATCCTGCATTTTATGAGCAAATTTCATGGGAAACTGTGTAAATGGAACATAATTATTTTTAAAATAGAATCCTTTGTTATTAGCTGCATAACTGTTGTGTGTACATAAAGCACCCTGCTGTACAGACAAAAGACTGGAAAAGTTTCCTGGAGAGTTACTGCTATTGAAAGAATAAAAATTGAAGCAGTGGGATGAACTTTTGGTTCACAGACTCAAATACTGAATGTTAAACCTGGCTGAGAGAAAATCACTTTATTCTGATAACCGGATTAGTTAGAACAAAAATAGAGAAAATTAAGAACTGAAGAGCAGAAAATTAAGGTGGAATGCAATTTAAAGAGTAAGTAGATGATGTAGGCTTTCATTTTCATCCCCCCTAGTGTCCAGCTAATTAAAATTACAATCAAAATGAAAGTCTAAACTTGTAAATATCTTTAGCTAATGATTTTGTCTTTTTAATCATCTTCACATTCAAAGACTTTATTTTATTCATTTAGAGCTTTACAATAAAAGGAAATTGTTTCCTCTAGTAAAATCCTTTTAATTTTCATTATCTGTTTCTTTTTACATCATACATTATGTATTTTCCTCTTTTCTTTCTAATTTCTGCACAATATTCTCTACTCTTATGGTCTGTGCTCCTCTTAGGCATTTACTTAAAACTGTTATAAAGTTAAATGGAATAAAGTGCTATAATATAAACTTCTTGCTTAGTGCAAAATCCCTGGAGTTGCATCTTGTGGCTCACAAACTGATCTAGGCAAATAGCAACTTTCTTCATAAGGTGCATCTACAATGAAATTTTAAGCCACTGATCACATAATACTTATTTTTCTGTCTAAATTTAAAATTGTATCTCCTTTGTTTCTAAGACAAATAATGGAGTTGCCCCAATTTATCAACTGCTATTTGTGGATAACGGTAGGGTTTTTTCTGTGACTTGTTAGGTCCTTTTTGGTTTTCATGCTTATTTCACTGTGATATTTTCAAAATAACATATTTAGTTTTGTTTCAAAAATTGTTTTTATTATGCAAGTTTTCTAAAGTGGGCTGAAGAAACCTTTAGACTGCTGCTTGGTGATACAGTTCTGTCTTAATGACTTCCCTCATTTTGGGTAATAGGAATTTCATTTTATTTTGCTAGACAACATTGACTTAAAATGAGCACTAGGGTTGTAACTTAGCCATAACAATGTACTTCAACACCATACAGATACATTCATTTTGTAAACTGGCTCATTTCAACCTCATGCAACCTTGCATGATCCAGCTACACTGTAAAATCTGAGGATTCTGCACTGGATTCTGGGTGTCAGCCTGGATTCTGAACTATACTGGAGACATGGGTTTGTATTTTGTGTATTGTAGTTAGAAAATCCCACAAAAAGGCAGTGTCAACACACAAGTGAAACACCCGAAGTTCAAAATACTCAGATTTGATAGCTGCTGATGGAGAGAAATGCAGTGTGAATGCATCTAAAGGTGCTTGACCTTTAGCTTTACAGAAAGGCGTTTCTCATCTGTAATGACTCTTCTGGATGCTTCAAGCCATACCTCTACAGGAGATTCATGGGTGGGTGTGCAATTTTTAACCTACCTTTTTTTACTTACCTGAGAAGATCTACACATCAGTCATCACCCTGGTATCCGAATTATCTTCACATAAAACCTATTAGGAGCACAACAGACCCTAAAAACTGTCATAAATTGTCTGACATCTGACAGGTTTTAGATGTTATAAGACTTCTAGCTGGAAGAAAACATTTTCATTTGTTGATCTTTGTTTTGCTTTTCTTGGCCATTAATAGCCAAGATAATGATCAGTTGCAAGATAATGATCAGTTTTATACCAGCGCACATATACAGATCTCTCCTGAAACAGTCCCATTTTACACTGGTAAAAGCAAGGCCAGATTTTGGCCCAGCATGTTTTGGAATCTCTAACAACACACAGCCCCTGCTTCTGAAAGGCAACTTTCATCTGGCTGCCTGGAAGATCTCCAAGAGCTTGTGCTCTGCAAGGTTTGAAAGGGATTAACTGCATACTCTTGTGCCTTTAGAATCAATATAACATATGGATTGGCCTCATCTTCCTGAGCTGCCACTGACTGCAAAGGGAATATTTGTACAATTGGGGAAGATGTAATTGGGCTTAAAGGCTCTGTGTTTTTTATGTGCAGAGTTAATTTATGTGAATGCATTAATGTTCATACATCAGTCATTTTGCTGGGTCATCTGCCAAAAAGAGTGCCAAGACTTTGCCTATATATACAAAGATGAATGTGAGCTTTGAGAGCCCTCTAGTCCCAAGACATTTTTTAAATAGCCAATGCTTACTTAATCATTTTATACTGTTAATAGATCAATCACTGCTCTTGGTTGGGATATATATTAAAGTTCTTTAAATACAAAAGAATAATTGCATTCAAAATCATCAGAACAGAGGTGTTTGGTGCTTAGACACTTCTGTGAACAGCTGCACTGCTTTGTACTGAGGTGTTATGAGGGAGGTGTCCAGAGTCCCTGAGTTTGTGAGCTGTTAACAATGAAAAATGTTTGAAAATAGCCAGAAATAAAAGTAGAGTGTAAGACAACTCTATGCAAATAGGATCACAGAATGGTTTGGGTTGGAAGGGACCTTAAATACCATCTAGTTCCAAAACCTGTCATGAGTAGGCACACCTTCCACTATCTCAGGTTGTTCCAAGCCTTGTCCAACCTGGCCTTGAACAATTCGAGGGGTGGGGCAGCCACAGCTTCTCTGAGAAACCTATGCCTGGGCCTCATTACCCTCACAGGGAATAAATTTTTCCTAACACCTAATCTAAACCTCTTTTGTCTCACTTTGAAGCCATTCTCCCTTGTCCTGTCTCTCCAGGGATAAGCAAAGGAGGAAGTGTCCGTGGAAACTGTGCCAGTTAGAGACTGTGGCCTGGGAGGATGGTGGTATAAGGTGAAGCCTGGTGGTCCTCACCTGTGTGCTTTTCCACTGTCTGATCTAACATCTTGCTTCCAAAAAAAAGATGGTTTGCCTTGTGGTTGTGCCCTCCTGATGCTTTCTTCATGTCATCTCTAGTGCCTCTGTCACAACTTCAGCAAACCAGGCCAGCTTAAAAAGAATTAAAAAAAACACATTACCTTTTGGTCAGTGACCAAACTGGCCCATTGTGACAGGGCATTGACAGTCAATGACAAGGGCATTGAGTGGGAACCAGAGCTGGCATAAGGGAGAAGAGGCTGCAGGGCCAGGAATGCCAGGAACAGGGGAAGGGGAGAACACAACGGTCCTTGACAGCAGCAAGGAGCCTTGCAGGGGGAGCAGCAGTCCAATAAAACCCTTTCTAGGTAACAACCATGGTTTGCTGCTTTAGTCACAGAAAATTTCAGCGAGTCACAAAAATGGCTGTTGGTGAGTCTGAGGTGTGCTTTAAAACAGTGGAAAACTGAAGAGAGGAAAATTCCTTTACTAGCTGAGGACAAGGCTGGAGTGTTGGGGTTTCTTTTTGTCTAAGACTTCAGTTAAGTTTCAGTGGTTTTCTATATGCACAACTTCGTAGCTTTTAGACACAAGGAAGCAAATTTACCTTTATTTAAAAAAACCTACAACTACACAATACTCAAAGTTCTCTTTTGGTGTATTTAATTAAGGAGTTCTAACATATTGTTTTACCTTTAAGAATTAATAGGGGCTGGAATTTTTAAACTAGGGTCTATAGTGCACTGTGGAGAGGCCTGGGAAGCTGTTCTCTTTTTTTTAGGTCTGCTTAAAAGATAAAGCCATGCTAGAAAAAGATTGTTTGTAGGAAAATATATTAAATCCTGTTTATAACACTAGATTGTGGGACTGCTAGGTAGATAAGGAATCACCTCAGAAGAGAGGTGCTGCTCTCTGAAATAGAGATGCTTTGTATCAAAAAATAATCTAAACTAGAAAAGTTTGAGAACACTTGATCGATGGCTTTTTGCTCTTAGTAACATTGACCTTCAGTGGCTTGATATACTATTGTAATTTTTCAATTTACTATTCTAAAATCCAGATTTCATAAACATATTATTATCTTTTCATTATGATTACTTATTGCCTCCAAGGTCTACAATGCTTTCCTGTAACATCTAAATGGAAATGGGATTAGGATGAGATTCTGTCACTCAGGGGATTTGTGGGAAAAGGTGGGGATGTGCACATAAAAGGTCATTTCTTAGGGGTGAGATGAATAAAATGACACTGAGTTATGAAAAAGGACAGCAATAACAGTATTAGCCATTTTGCATGGGTTTAAATGGATTGGTTTTTGTTGGAGACACTAATGCTGGAGAACAATGCACTGTTATTTTCTTGCCTTTCATAACATCCTTAAATAAAAAAATCAGCTCTTAAAAAAGCCACATTATTTCAATGTGGTTCCATGTGCATTCTGACTGATGAATGCACTTTCTTTCTGACTGTTTGTGGGATGACTTAACTAACAAAATGTAGCCCAGAAATTGGTGCTTTCAAGTGTTTGCTCTGTACACTGCTTATTTTGCCACTGGAGCCATGATTTTATTGATGGCTTAACTGGCTGAATATGATATTTGAATGGGCAAGTAATTAATAACATATTCCATTATGATTCTTCTGGCAAACAATAATTCTAATTAAATTGGTATATGTGGCCTGTGGCTGAAAGATCAGATCAGTGCTCCTTTCTCTTGAGGAGCAGAACTATCCAACTTCTCACTGATCTTGTTTTTCAGTTTTTCTGCTTTAAAAATGCTGGTCTGTTGTGCCAGCTCAAAGTAACATGATGCTTCAAGTAATTGCATTTTTTTAAAAAGTTTCCAAGTGTGCAGTATATACAGTGTAAGATAATGATTAATGTTTTCTGGACCCCAGTAGTAGAATATTTTATGCTTCTGATCTTATGGTATTTTTATTTAGATACATTACTCCATAAATGCACTTGGCTAAAGGGACTTGACATTTTTTTAATGCCAGAGACTCAGATAAGCATGGCCAAAAAAAGAAGAAAAAAACTCCTGCCTTCAATTTTGCACTTGATGCAATTAAGAAATGATCAGTGGACTTGGTAAAGTACAGAGCTACTTCACAATTAAATAAGGCAATTTCTAGTGCAATGCATACTGAGAGAAAACAGCTCAAGAGGAGAAATGTTTTGGTCAAAATTAAATTAATAGATAACACAAGGGATGCAAATTGCTATGAAACACTGGATTAACTGCTCATGGTGAGCCATGCTGGGTAGTGAAGTGCACAGAAACAGCTTCAGGGGAGCAAACTATGGAAGGGCTGAACACCATGGTATTTAAAACCTGATCGTGCATATGCTTAGAAAATGTTTCTTGCCTTGGTAACAATCTTGCATTGTCCAAGGTTTTCCAGAGCAGAAAAGGGTGAGTAAAGCAACATTCTTACACACAACTGAATCTTTCTTTCTCAGATACACTGATAGTTTGCTGGAAATCTGGAAATCACCAGTGACACTTCCAAGGTACAAAAAAACGTTAAACAGTGGCAAGAATATATATTTAGTAGCACATATTCCTGAAAATCTTACCATGATGAGTTTACATGTCAAATCTCGGGACTCTTTCACCTATCTATTGCCTCCTAGTGCATTTTGTATTGTATTTCCAATAGCCTCTACAACAA